>NC_057804.1:376024724-376034558 GCF_018294505.1 Triticum aestivum | reverse complement strand
GACATCACAGAAAGGGCTTGTAAAGAAATGCCACAGTCAGACGTCGGGGCGACATCACAGAAAGGGCTTGAAAAGAAATGCCACAGCCGGACGTCGGGGCGACATCACAGAAAGGGCTTGAAAAGAAATGCCACAGTCGGACGTCGGGGCGACATCACAGAAAGGGCTTTTATGGACAGATAAATAATAATCATAATAAACTTTTAATTCATAAGAATAAATGGGTTAGTCCATCCACAGGAATATCATTTAACCGGAATTAGCACTCATGCGAAACACCGGAGTCTCTGTCATCAACACTGTCATTGTTAGGACAAGATAATACGAATTTGGACATGGAATAGATGACGTGGAGGGATATATGACTCTGCAGAGTTTGTACAAAATTATTCCCATAGCCAACGGATTTCCGTAGTCATGAAGGACTAGTTCCGTTTACGGTATTTTGGAAGAAAACACAGCTAACATGTACACACCCATCCTACCTCTCGATGGTAGGAATCACCCTAGACATCGTCCAAGAAAAACTTTTGAGACGGGGAGATCATAATCTCGAATAGCATGGGATCAAATTTATATACGCGCGCTCTAAGGGGTGCCCCCCTCTCGGTCCCAACCGGAAACACCCATGCCCCCTGACCGGATGACTGGCTTTAATCCAGGGCCATGGAACCATCATCACGGCCTCTCCTCTTTGGTGTGTACCATGAAAGCAGTTTGCAACTTACTAAACCATATTCCTTGCGGAAAACATGTGGTAGTACATGGAAGGAAATGAGAGGTACTGGACCGATACGGTTTGACACTGAAGTCACATAGTCTGGCGTAAGACTGGCATGCTACAACACTGCCATCTTACCCATCCTCGTGCCAACACATGGCCATTCATATTCACATTCATCCACGTATGGATCATCGAACTCACTTACCTCATTATCACATAAAATAACGTTCATCGATATGCTTCTCAACATGCCATGAAACTAACTAAATGCAAAACATACCAAGACACTCATCATATCAAAAGTTCAAACATGCTTGCCTGGTTCAGAGTAGTCGGAGCCTAGCTCGGTGAAGTTCGCGGCTCCGTCACCTCCTTCGGTATCTACGGTATAAAGAGAATATATGCGCTATCGTAAATACCAAGGAGTGCACAGAAAGTATACCGAATATTTTTCAAATAAATCTGATAAAAAACTAGACAAAATTTTAAAGAGAACAGAAGAAGAATCAATGAAAAATAATTTTCTGTTTAAAAGTTATAAGGGTTTTTGTCCAGGGACTCATCTGTAATGAAACAGAAGATTTCCAGGGGTTAGTTTATAAAAACAGAAAACGCTTCGGCAGAAACTACGCCAGCCCAAAGAGAAAACGCATTCTGCCCGAAGGCGCTTCCAGAAAACGATTCAAAAGAGAGAGCAGAGAGGCTGACGGTGGGGTCCCACTTGTCAGGTTTAAACATTCAAACGGGGCGGACGAAGCTCGTCGGCGCCCGAGAGCCGCGGTGGTCGCCGGTGGCAATCCACGGCGAGGCAGGGAGATCGGGGAGTACCTTCGTGCTCAGGGCGCCATTCTGCATCGGTTGATGGTGGTGGAGGCGATCGGCGAGCACCACGTCGATGGCGAGCTTTGCTCCGGCGGACGGCGGCTCGGGTGATCGAGGGGCTCGTCGGAGAGGGCTGCAAGGGTTAAATTGAAGAGGGGGTTATGCTCCTGGTAGCTAGAGAGGGTAACGAACGGGGTTTGGGCGCCGGAGATGGCCCACCGGAGCGAATCGAGGTGGCGGCCGAGGCGGATCGGGGCGGCCGGAGTTGAGGGGGAAGACCTCCTCGGGGTCCCCCTAGTGGCCTGGCGGGGTGTTGGTGAGGAGTGGTGATGCTGCGTGCACGAGAGTGAGCTCGGGGCCCCTTTATATAGGCGGTCCGAGGCGGTTGCCGTGAACGGGGATCACCAGCGAGTGATTACGGTGGCGCAGTGCTCGGTCGGGGTGGTTAGGGGGTCGAGCGTCATCACGGAGGTTCAATGGGTCCGTTTTGGTGCTAAACTGGCCGGGGTTTGGGTGTTAAGGGTGAGCTCGACGGAACGGGGATGGCGCGGGCCCGTCGGCGGCGGAGAGCGCGTCCCGTGCTTGCCGGCCACGGTGGCTGTGCCACGGGCGTGCGCTGGCGTGCATGAGGCCACGCGGAGAGCCAGGGGGCTTTGGGCGGCGCTGAATGGCGTTCTGCCGTGGTGTGTCTCCTGTCGGCCGCCACGGGAGGTCCCGACGCTGCAGAAGACGCCGGCGAGGGCGGGCCAGCGCGCTACCGACGCCAGGAAGGCTCCACGCATGCGTGTGAAGCTTCGGACAAGAGGAAGAGGCGGCGAGGAACGTGCCAAGGGCACTGTGGCCGCGTGACTGAAACTGACGGACGAAGACGACACTGAAGACTGAACTTACTGAATTTGCAAAGGAACAGTGTAGCTCAGGTGTTCAACAGAATGCTCCAGGCATGTAGGGATTTTTCCATGAGCTGATACTTGGTGGAGTGGCTTCTCATTGCTCAAATAGGTTGCCTGAATTTTGGTGGAATTTTTGGGGGAGTGTAGATATGAATTTCATCAAATTTGGCAAATCTGGTCCAAAATTGCAGAGATTGAATTTTGAAAAATTTGAAAAGAGAAGGAGTGGATCCAGATGGTTCTGAGTTGTGGGTACAAACGACTATCCAGGGGAGTTGGGGTGAGGTCAAAACTCAAATGAAAAAGAGTACTTGCTTTGAAAATCACTAAGGCTCCAAATAATTTTCAGAATTGATTTGAGAGGGAAAATAATTAGAATAAAATCCAAAACTTGTTTGGATTAGTTGGGACAGAGAACTTGGGTTGATCACAAGGTGTAGGGGAGGTTTTGGAGAGGTTTTATCACATGGGCAAGAATGCTAAGTCAAGGATGGTTCCAAGATATGGAAATCCCAAATTTTCATAGAGTTTTATTTTAAAAGAAAAATAATTTAAACTCCCAAAAATAAATTTTGAGAGGGAACCAACAGAGAAGAAGTTTTCAAAAGATCAACCACCAAAGTTTGAAAAAAAAATAAAATCCTTGCCAAGGCAAAGGAAGTTTTTTTAAGTGGAAGGTTTTTCTGAAAAAGAAAAATTTTAAGACAAGGCCTTTCCTCAAAAACCACAAAATTTTTGATAAAAACCAAATAAAAAAATTTTAGAGTGTCACAACACCTACCCCCTTAGGAAAAATCTCGTCCCCGAGATTTCAGCTGATCCTTAAATAGGTGTGGATGCTCAGTCCGAAGAAAATCCTCGCTTTCCCAAGTTGCTTCACTGTCGGTGTGATTGCTCCACTGGACTTTGAAAAACTTGATGGTCTTCTGTCGGGTCCTCCTTTCAGATTCCTCTAATATTCTTACGGGACGTTCTCGATAAGTGAGGTCTGGCTGCACATCAATGTTTTCATGGGATACTTATTTCTCTGGGTTGCGTACGTACTTCCTCAATTGCGAGACATGGAACACGTCGTGGACATCGGATAATTCCTCGGGTAAGTCTAGCTGGTAGGCTACAGTGCCTCTTCGTGCCACTATGCAAAATGGTCCAATGAATCTCGGTGCTAACTTCCCTTTTATCCTGAATCGTTGCAATCCTCTCATAGGGGATACTCTCAGGTATACGAACTCACCGGGTTCGAAGCTGACCCTACGATGTTTCTGATCATAATAACTCTTCTGTCGACTTTGAGCGGTCTTAAGTCGGTCTTTGATTAGCTTGACCTTTTCCTCGGCTTCTCTGAGCATGTCTGGTCCGAAGATGCGGCTGTCTCCGGTCTCTGACCAATTTAACGGGGTACGACATCTCCGTCCGTACAAAGCCTCAAATGGTGCCATTTGTAGGCTGGCCTGGTAGCTATTGTTATACGCGAACTCGGCGTATGGCAGGCTTTCTTCCCAACTGGTTCCATATATGAGGACACATGCTCTCAGCATGTCTTCTAAAATTTGGTTTACGCGTTCAGTCTGTCCATCAGTCTGTGGGTGGTATGCGCTACTGAAGGCTAGTTGGGTTCCCAGAGCCTGTTGTAAATGCTCCCAAAATCTTGAGACGAACTGAATGCCTCTGTCGGATATTATAGTCTTCGAGACACCGTGCAGACAAACTATGCAGGAAAGATAAATCCTGGCAAGCCTCTGAGTGGTGTAGGTTGTCTTCACTGGAATAAAGTGTGCCACTTTGGTCAACCTGTCAGTGATGACCCATATGGCATCATTCCCGTGTTGTGATCGAGGTAGTCCGACAATAAAATCCATCCCTATTTCATCCCATTTCCACTCAGGTATTTTGTTAGGTTGCAGTAGTCCGGCTGGTCTCTGATGTTCAGCTTTTATGCGTTGACATGAGTCGCAACATGCAATGAAGGCGGCTATGTCCCTCTTCATACCGTGCCACCAAAATCTTTCCTGAATATCCTTATACATTTTGGTTCCTCCAGGGTGGATCGATTATGGAGTGGTGTGTGCTTCAGCTAAAACTTGCTGTTTAAGGTCTTCTATGTTTGGCACGCATAGCCTTTCTCCGTACCATAATATTCCTTCATTGTCGATGACGAATTCCGAGGCTTTGCCCATACTCAACTTTCTTTTAATTCCTTCAATGCTGGGGTGACCGGGCTGATCTTCTTTAATTTTCTTCACAAGGTTGGGTTGTATTACCAAGTTTGATATGGTGCCTTCTGCTACCATTATCAAGTTGAGCTTGGCAAATTCTTGATGGAATTCGGCCCTCAAGCTGTGCAGATAGTTCCCGTCGGAGCTGGGGTTCCGACTCAGGGCATCGGCCACTACATTTGCTTTCCCTGGATGGTAATGGATCCCAACATCATAATCCTTTACCAATTCCAACCAGCGTCGTTGCCGTAAATTTAGTTCTGGCTGTGTGAAAATATATTTGAGACTTTTGTGGTCCGTATATATTTCACATCGATTCCCAAGTAAGAAATGCCTCCATTCCTTGAGTGCATGAATAACTGCTGCCATTTCTAAGTCATGAGTGGGATAATTTTCCTCATGCTTGCGAAGTTGCCTTGAAGCGTAGGCGACAACCTTGCCTTCTTGCATCAACACGCATCCGAGACCCTTTTTGGACGCGTCACAATATACTTCAAAATTCTTGTGTATGTTGGGTACAATTTATACCGGTGCTGTTGTTAATTTCCGCTTTAGCTCTTGGAAACTTTTCTCGTAGGCTTCTGTCCACTCAAACTTCTTATCTTTCTTGAGCAACTGTGTCATAGGCTTGGCTATGGTGGAAAATCCTTCAATAAATCTGTGGTAATATCCTGCCATTCCCAAGAAACTCCGTATGTCCGTTACGCTGGCTGGTGATTTCCAGTCAAGTACGGCCTTAACCTTCTCTGGGTCCACTGCGATACCGTCTTGAGTCAGCACGTGGCCTAGAAAACCTACTTGTCTTAGCCAAAATTCGCACTTGCTGAACTTGGCATACAATTGGTGTTTTCTTAGCTCTCCTAGCACAATCCTGAGATGTTCTGCGTGCTCTTCTGGTGTCTTGGAGTATACCAGAATATCGTCGATGAATACCACGACGAACTTGTCCATAAACTTCATAAATACTTTGTTCATGAGGTCAACAAAATATGCTGGGGCGTTAGTTAATCCAAATGGCATTACTGTGAACTCGTACAGTCCATATCTGGAGGTGAAGGCCGTTTTGGGGATATCTTCCGTTCGTACCTTCAATTGATGGTATCCTGACCTTAAGTCAATTTTTGAGAATACCTTGGCCTGAGCGAGCTGATCAAATAAATCATTTATCCTTGGCATCGGGTATTTGTTTTTGACTGTGACCATGTTAAGTGCTCGATAGTCAATGCACAATCTCAGCGTTCCATCCTTCTTTTTGGCAAATAAAATTGGTGACCCCCAAGGTGAGGAGCTGGCTCGAATGTATCCTTTTTCCAGTAATTCCTTTATTTGCTTCTTCAACTCGACCAACTCGGATGGTGCCATTCTGTATGGTTTCTTGTATATGGGAGCGGTTCCTGGCGCTAGCTCAATGCGGAATTCTATTTCTCGGTCTGGTGGCATGCCTGGCAGCTCTTCAGGGAATACATCTGGAAATTCACACACTACTGGAACCTTGTTTAGCTCAGAAACGTCCACCTTATTTAATCTCGGTTGCCGGGGTCTTTTTCCTTCCTTGGCTGATACTCTTATTGTCTTCCCTTGGTGGTGTGTGAGAATCACGGTCCTGTTGAAACAGTCGATGAAACCTTTATTGGTGGTTAGCCAATCCATCCCTAGGATGACATCCAGTCCTTTATTTTCCAATACAATGAGATTTGCGTGAAACTCCAATCCTTCGAACTCAATGACCACATTGTGACAGTAATTCTGAGAAACTTGCTGAATCCCAGGGGACTTGATGATCATGGATTTCTCCAAAGGAAGTATCGAAAAATTATTTTGCAAAGCAAAACTTTTCGAAATGAAAGAGTGAGAAGCTCCAGAATCAAACAAAACCATTGCAGGTATTGTGTTGACATGAAACGTACCGAGTACGATATCCGGAGCATTTTGTGCCTCCTCTTTGGTTACGTGGTTCAGATGACCCTTCCTGTGGGTATTGTTGGGATTGAAATTGTTTCGCTTGGGCGTTGAATTATTGCCGCCGTTGTTCGGCTTTGGGGTTGAACTCCTTGGCTTGGGGCACTGTTTGGCATAGTGCCCTTCTTCTCCACAAGCGTAACAAGTAACACCGGGGCGATAGGTGAATTCCTTGTCCCTTGCATGAAAATTCTTGATTGGGCGTGAGACATTGGATGAGGATTTGTGTGTCCCACCCTTTTGAAAATCTGTCCTGCTTCGGTGATTGCGAGCATGGTTAGTCTGGTCCCTTTTCCGCTTGCGGATATCTTCCAGACTGCGTCTCTCATTTTCCAGAGTAATGGCTTTGTCCACCAGTGTTTTAAAATCAGGAAAAGTGTGCACGACCAGTTGGCATTTAAGCGCGGGCGCCAGACCGTCAAGGAATTTCTCCATCTTCTTGATTTCAGTCATACGTTCCTCATTGGCGTAGCGGGATAATAGGGTAAATTGACTGTTGTAATCTGACACTGTCATGTTCCTTTGTTTGAGGTCATCGAATTCTCTCTTCTTGATTTTCATAATACTCTTAGGAATATGTGCACCACGGAAACCTTCCTTGAAATCATCCCAGGTTATGTTATTTTCGTTGGGATGCATGTGCAGAAAATTCTCCCACCACGATGCGGCTGCTCCTGTGAGATAGTGTGGAGCATATAGTACTTTCTCGAGATCTGAACATTTTGCAATAATTAATTTCCTCTCCATATCTCGAAGCCAGTCCTCGGCTTCAAGAGGCTTGTCAGTGTGAGAAAATGTTTGAGGACGTGTCTTCTGTAGTTCGGATAACTTGGAATGCTGTTGATACTGTCCATGGTGATTTCCCATGTTGATGACTTGGTTCATCATCTCCCGATGTTGTTGCTGACTCTGCTCATAAAGGCGGCACATTTGTGAAAGTGCCGATTCACTGCCCTGTTGGCTTGACTGTCCCTGGGTGAACTCGTTGTTGGGTTGTGTATCATAATTTTCCTCTGGTGGAGTTGGCATGGAGCGTGTCCAAGGACGAGACATTTTTCACTCTGGGGATGTATTTTGTAAAACTCATAAGAAAAGCGGAAAGAGTCGCAAAACAAAACCATAAATGCATAAAGCTGGCAGATAGAACTAAATAACTCGGCTTACTTAAGAAAAACAAATCGACTTGCGCACGGAGAAGGACTGCTCATTACATATCTTACACGCGGGTGGTAATTATACACTACATCACTCAGGATATGCGTACATAATCCTGACATGTTATTTAGGCTAGTGCACTCCTCCAGATCCTACATGATGCGCAAACAGGCTACTTCTCACAACCTATGTACATATCTTACAAAGCGGTACCATACACGGCAGCTAAGCATACTCAGGCGGAGATGTTGACGACCTCCTTTGCCCTGCCGAGGGCGAGGCGTAGCGAGGTTGGGGACTCGACTTCCTCCTCGCTAATGGGCTCCATACGTGTAGTGTTGCGCAGAGCGGACGGAGCGGGTGCCAGGGGCGGAGCAACACGTACAGGAGTGGGCGCGAAGGGTGGTGCAGTGCACGCTGAAGTAGGTGCAATGACTTGGTTGAATTCTTCGGTAGAAGGCAGGCGTAAAAGATGCTGATGACGAGACAAAAGTCAGTGGCGGTGCGATGGGTAGGAGCTCCCTCCTGTTGGAGGCACAGCCATGGACTGAGTCCATGCGGGTAGCTACGAAGTCGTCCACCAGGTTGTCGAAGGCTGCCTCCAAGGCCCGGAGATACTCAGTGAGCATCTCAAAAGCCTCGTCTCGTTCTCCTCTGGGGCAGGAGTATGCGTAGTGACAGGTGTAAGGCACATGGCACGGAAGATAACGGTAACGACGAGTCTTCATCACGAGAAGGACATCCCTGAGATGAGCTATCGCCTCGCGGGCTGCCATCTGCATAGCATGCCTCTCCGTAGGCATTGCTCTTCCCACGAACCGGAAGCGGCGTAACTCACCACGCCCTCCCTTGAACTGCACCGCGGCCTGGTGCATGGTCAGACTGTCGTTGACTCGGTGCTGGCAGAGTGTGAAGACTGGGCGCACGGATGGCCCCATCGCGACCTGAACGAAGAAAGAAAGAAGCTTGATGAACCCATGGGGTACGTTGGCGAAGGTCTGAGACTCGCAGCTGTTGTCAGCCATCTACAAAAGTAGGCAAAAATTCTGCATGGTCAGATCATAAATTTATGCTGACTGACAGAAAATGACTACAATTGCAAAAACATAAATTAGCTCTATCATGCTAATAACTAATTAGCGATCGCACCTAGTGGCTTCCTATAGTCATCCTGGCTCTGGTACCAAGCTTGTCACGACCGGTTTTCCAATAAAAATATTTATTGAGAAACCAATCTTTTGAGTCCAGTATGACAGAAATTCTCCTCACTGGTAGACAATTTCTTGATACAATAAGCCAGTAGCATAAAATATATTACAGGGTTGAACTACGGTTGCTCAACCAAATTATTACAAGCACGCCAATAATTATACATAATGGCGGACATGACACAGTGGTGTGGAGACATACTACTGACTCGAGGATAGGGCGGTGGTGGAAAAACACAGCGGGGAGAGAAATACAAGACTCTAAGTCTATCATCTCATCGAGCGTCGAGGTGAGGCTCGATGAATTTATTGGGTAGCGGAAGCGGATATAAAACAGTGACCAAATCCAGGGTCGCATGAGACTGACTGGGACTCCTCTAAGTGTCGGACTCGCTATCGAACTCTTCATCCAGGAAATCGCCTTCGTCAGCATCTGGCCAAATCAACAAGCCAGTGAGTACTTTGAAAGTACTCGCAAGACAGTTCGGACGTAAGATATAACAAATGCATGCATGGATGCGACATGAATAAATTCACCAATGTATGTTCAAAATTATCATAACAAGGTAAGTAAAAGGGAAACGGCGGTAGTCCGCCTGAAATCCCAACAGAACATAAATAATTTCCGATCGGGTATCTGAAGCGACGCCTCGAAAGGTGAACAAATAAATATAAAGAAAAAGATGCCACAGTCGGGCATCTTAGCGACACCACATAAAGGGCTTAAAAAGAAATGCCACAGTCGGACGTCAGGGCGACATCACAGAAAGGGCTTGAAAAGAAATGCCATAGTCGGACGTCGGGGCGACATCACAGAAAGGGCTTTAAACAGAAATGCCACAGTCGGACGTCGGGGC
>NC_057804.1:375998723-376024446 GCF_018294505.1 Triticum aestivum | reverse complement strand
AAAAGAAATGCCACAGTCGGACGTCGGGGCGACATCACAGAAAGGGCTTGAAAAGAAAAGCCATAGTCGGACGTCGGGGCGACATCACAGAAAGGGCTTGAAAAGAAATGCCACAGTCGGACATCGGGGCGACATCACAGAAAGGGCTTTTATGGACAGATAAATAATAATCATAATAAACTTTTAATTCATAAGAATAAATGGGTTAGTCCATCCACAGGAATATCATTTAACCGGAATTAGCACTCATGCGAAACACCGGAGTCTCTGTCATCAACACTGTCATTGTTAGGACAAGATAATACGAATTTGGACATGGAATAGATGACGTGGAGGGATATATGACTCTGCAGAGATTGTACAAAATTATTCCCACAGCCAACGGATTTCCGTAGTCACGAAGGACTAGTTCTGTTTACGGTATTTCGGAAGAAAACACAGCTAACCAGTACACACCCATCCTACCTCTCGATGCTAGGAATCACCCTAGACATCGTCCAAGAAAAACATTTGAGATGGGGAGATCACAATCTCGAATAGCATGGGATCAAATTTATATACGCGCGCTCTAAGGGGTGCCCCCCTCTCGGTCCCAACCGGAAACACCCATGCCCCCTGACCGGATGACTGGCTTTAATCCAGGGCCATGGAACCATCATCACGGCCTCTCCTCTTTGGTGTGTACCATGAAAGCGGTTTGCAACTTACTAAACCATATTCCTTGCGGAAAACATGTGGTAGTACATGGAAGGAAATGAGAGGTACTGGACCGACACGGTTTGACACTGAAGTCACATAGTCTGGCGTAAGACTGGCATGCTACAACACTGCCATCTTACCCATCCTCATGCCAACACATGGCCATTCATATTCACATTCATCCACGTATGGATCATCGAACTCACTTACCTCATTATCACATAAAATAACGTTCATCGATATGCTTCTCAACATGCCATGAAACTAACTAAATGCAAAACATGCCAAGACACTCATCATATCAAAAGTTCAAACATGCTTGCCTGGTTTAGAGTAGTCGGAGCCTAGCTCGGTGAAGTTCGCGGCTCCGTCACCTCCTTCGGTATCTACGGTATAAAGAGAATATATGCGCTATCGTAAATACCAAGGAGTGCACAGAAAGTATACCAAATATTTTTCAAATAAATCTGATAAAAACTAGACAAAATTTTAAAGAGAACAGAAGAAGAATCAATCAAAAATACTTTTCTGTTTAAAAGTTATAAGGGTTTTTGTCCAGGGACTCATCTGTAATGAAACAGAAGATTTCCAGGGGTTAGTTTATAAAAACAGAAAACGCTTCGGCAGAAACTACGCCAGCCCAAAGAGAAAACACATTCTGCCCGAAGGCGCTTCCAGAAAACGATTCAAAAGAGAGAGCAGAGAGGCTGATGGTGGGGTCCCACTTGTCAGGTTTAAACATTCAAACGGGGCGGACGAAGCTCGTCGGCGCCCGAGAGCCGCGGTGGTCGCCGGCGGCGATCCACGGCGAGGCAGGGAGATCGGGGAGTACCTCCGTGCTCAGGGCGCCATTCCGCGTCGGTTGATGGTGGTGGAGGCGGTCGGCGAGCACCACGTCGACGGCGAGCTTTGCTCCGGCGGACGGCGGCTCGGGTGGTCGAGGGGCTCGTCGGAGAGGGCTGCAAGGGTTAAATTGAAGAGGGGGTTATGCTCCTGGTAGCTAGAGAGGGTAACGAACGGGGTTTGGGCGCCGGAGACGGCCTCACCGGAGCGAATCGAGGTGGCGGCCGAGGCGGATTGGGGCAGCCGGAGTTGAGGGGGAAGACCTCCTCGGGGTCCCCCTAGTGGCCTGGCGGGGTGTTGGTGAGGAGTGGTGATGCTGCGTGCATGAGAGTGAGCTCGGGGCCCCTTTATATAGGCGGTCCGAGGCGGTTGCCGTGAACGGGGATCACCGGCGAGTGATTACGGTGGCGCAGTGCTCGGTCAGGGTGGTTAGGGGGTCGAGCGTCATCACGGAGGTTCAATGGGTCCGTTTTGGTGCTAAACTGGCCGGGGTTTGGGTGTTAAGGGCGAGCTCGACGGAACGGGGATGGCGCGTGCCCGTCGGCGGCGGAGAGCGCGTCCCGTGCTTGCCGGCCACGGTGGCTGTGCCACGGGCGTGCGCTGGCGTGCATGAGGCCACGCGAAGAGCCAGGGGGCTTTGGGCGGCGCTGAACGGCGTTCTGCCGTGGTGTGTCTCCTGTCGGCCGCCACGGGAGGTCCCGACGCTGCAGAAGACGCCGGCGAGGGCAGGCCAGCACGCTACCGACGCCAGGAAGGCTCCACGCACGCGTGTGAAGCTTCGGACAAGAGGAAGAGGCGGCGCGGAACGTGCCAAGGGCACTGTGGCCGCGTGACTGAAACTGACGGACGAAGACGACACTGAAGACTAAACTTACTGAATTTGCAAAGGAACAGTGTAGCTCAAGTGTTCGACAGAATGCTCCAGGCATGTAGGGATTTTTCCATGAGCTGATACTTGGTGGAGTGGCTTCTCATTGCTCAAATAGGTTGCCTAAATTTTGGTGGAATTTTTGGGGGAGTGTAGATATGAATTTCATCAAATTTGGCAAATCTGGTCCAAACTTGCAGAGACTGAATTTCGAAAAATTTGAAAAGAGAAGGAGTGGATCCAGATGGTTCTGAGTTGTGGGTACAAAGGACTATCCAGGGGAGTTGGGGTGAGGTCAAAACTCAAATGAAAAAGAGTACTTGCTTTGAAAATCACTAAGGCTCCAAATAATTTTCAGAATTGATTTGAGAGGGAAAATAATTAGAATAAAATCCAAAACTTGTTTGGATTAGTTGGGACAGAGAACTTGGGTTGATCACAAGGTGTAGGGGAGGTTTTGGAGAGGTTTTATCACATGGGCAAGAATGCTGAGTCAAGGATGCTTCCAAGATATGGAAATCCCAAATTTTCATAGAGTTTTATTTTAAAAGAAAAATAATTTAAACTCCCAAAAATAAATTTTGAGAGGGAACCAACAGAGAAGAAGTTTTCAAAAGATCAACCACCAAAGTTTGAAAAAAAAATCCTTGCCAAGGCAAAGGAAGTTTTTTTAAGTGGAAGGTTTTTCTGAAAAAGAAAAAATTTAAGACAAGGCCTTTCCTCAAAAACCACAAAATTTTTGATAAAAACCAAATAAAAAAATTTTAGAGTATCACAGAGCTGCAGGGTCTTCTCGCTGAGAGGAGCAAGGAGGTCAGCGCCGCCAAGGATTCCAATGCAGATCTCGAGTTGAAGTTGGCTACTTTGCCTCAGACGCTGGACGGCGCCAGGGAGCGGGAGGTGGCCTTGTCGGAGAAGATCAAGGCCGACGAGGCGCTACTGGCGAATGCTGCTGCCGCCCACGATGCCTTCAGGGAGACTGTGGAGCACTGGACTAAGGGTCTTGTGGATCTTGCCGCCGCCATCGACGGGGAGCTGGCGCAGCTGGGGATGGAGGATCTCGGGTACTCCTCCGACGAGCACCTCCAACCCAGCGCCAAGCTCAGCTTGTTCTTCAAAGGCATGGCGACGGCCCTCTAGCGACTCCGGGAGAAGATCCCAAAGCAGCTGGCCGACGAGTCGCGCAAGATCTGCGCAGGAGCTCTCCAGAAGGTGCTGATGAAGGTGGCCTTCCGCAACCCAGGCCTCAACTTCACCAACGTCCTCAAGTCCTTGCCGCCGGATGCTGATCTGGAAGCGCTCAAGGCCCTTGTCGCACCCATTGTGGACAAGGTGAGCGGGATCAAGAGGATTGAGGGCGATCGCATAGATTAGGCCGCCCGTTTTCTCTTTCTCCTTGTCGCTGCTAGTCATGTCATGAGAACAATCTGTTAGAGCTGCGACAAGCTATCTTGTAATATAACTCTATTTTGGGTAGAGATTTGCTATGTTATTTCCTTTACTTGATTCCTTCCTTTGTATGTTTCTGCCCTACGCTTTTAGGGAACTTGCCGGCGCAGGCACCTTAGCCGCGAGCGCTGAGTGCGGGACGTCAGCAGCCTACTGGCGGTGCCGCTACCGACAAGAAACCTTGTCGCAACTAGTCGCAGCTCACTTAAGTTGTTGAGCGGACTCAAAACAAAGTAAGGGCGCAACTAGCTACAAGTTGGTTCCTCTGCGCACAGGTTTTCCATACAAAGCACGGTCGTTCGAGGAAGATAACTTAAAATTTTAAAAACTGATTGCTCAAACTTTGGCAACTTAGATTTTCTGTCGCTTGCTTTCCGGTAACCCGGTAAGGCGAAACTTCCTTGAACGATGCCTGATCCACACCATTATCTTCTCCTTTCCCCCTGGAAAACTTGTGTGCGAGGGAATCTTCCTTTCCTATTTGAGAAAAAGAAAGAAGAGAAAATAAAGATATGGAGCCTTACGGCTCGTTATTGCTTACCGGGGGTAGGTGCTGCACAGAGTGTCAGATAACGCATGCAAATATAAAGTAGAAAGCATGAAATTGACTTGATGTGCGGAGCACATGAGCTTTACTTATGCATGGGGTCTGCGCCCAGCTTTGTCCAAAGGATTACATGCAACATCGGCAATACTTGTACAAAAGGTGATTGCCGGAACAGGTTCCGGCAACCGCGCCCTACGCGTAAAACTTACGAAGATGCTCAATGTTCCAGGAGTTGCTCACCGGAATGCCATCTTTGGTCTCAAGGCGGACAACGCCAGGCCTCGTGACTCGTTTCACCCGGTAAGGGCCTTCCCACTTTGGTGTCAACTTGTTGGAATTCTTGGCGGATTGAACGCGCCGAAGAACAAGGTCGCCTTCCTCGAAACTTCTGGCATTAACTTTGCGGCTATGATAGTGGCGCAAAGCTTGCTGGTATCGAGCAGCTCGTACAGCAGCCTGAAGACGGTCCTCCTCAAGGAGCAGTGCGTCATCTTGTCGCAGCTGCTCTTGCTCGAGCTCATCATAAGCGAGCACTCGAGGTGATCCGTATACAAGTTCCGTGGGGAGAACTGCCTCTGCTCCATAGACTAGAGCGAAAGGTGTCTGGCCGGTGGCTCGATTTGGCATCGTCCTGATCGACCAATGAGCCACCGACAGCTCCTCAATCCAGTTCTTTCCGCACTTGTGCAGCCTGTCGAAAGTTCTGGTCTTGAGCCCGCGCAGCACTTCAGCATTTGCCCTCTCCGCTTGACCGTTGCTTCTCGGATGAGCAACAGAAGCGAAGCAGACCTTGGCGCCAAGATCTTGGACGTACTGCATGAAGGTGCGGCTCGTGAATTGTGTGCCGTTGTCGGTGATGATCCTGTTAGGGATCCCGAAGCGGCAAACAATCGACCTGAAGAACTTGACTGCTGACTGTGCTGTCACCTTCCTCACTGGTTCCAATTCCGGCCACTTTGTGAACTTGTCGATTGCAACATACAAGTACTCAAAGCCCCCGACAGCTCGGGGAAATGGGCCGAGGATGTCAAGCCCCCAGACCGAAAATAGCCAGGATAAAGGGATCGTCTGGAGAGCTTGAGCTGGCTGGTGTATTTGCTTGGAATGGAACTGGCACGATTCACACTTGGTTACTTGTGCAGTTGCATCCTGGAGGGCTGTCGGCCAAAAGAAACCTTGTCGGAACGCTTTGCCGGCAAGTGCTCTTGCGCCAATGTGGTGACCACATATGCCTCCATGTATCTCTGCCAACAGCTCTTGTCCTTCTTCCCGGCGAATACATTTCAATTTCACGCCGTTGAGTCTTATTCTGTACAGTGTGCTATCGACAAACTGGTACATACTTGACTGTCGGGCTACTCTTTCCGCTTCTTCTTGCTCATCAGGAAGTTCTCCTGTTTGAAGGAAACGGACAATCTGTTGTGCCCATGCTGGAGCTTGCGGCTCGACAACAAGGACTAAAGGCACCTCTGTTGCTGTGGGAACATCCGCTTCTACGGCAAGAACCTGTGGCTCTGCTGGAGCTTGATGTCCCCCGGCAAGCTTGCCGGAGAAAAACTTGTCGGGAGCGTCTGCTTCAACGGAACAAGCCCTAGGGCTCACCGGAGCAGACTGCTCCTCAGCACCCTTCTTGGCGGTGGCTTCGGGAAGCTCTGCCGGAAAATAGTCACCAGAAATCAACTTCCTCTTCTTGCTTTGTCCAGTTGATGGTGTTACGGATGGTTGAGTCAGCTTGAGCACAAAGATCCCTGGTTCCACAGGTAACTTAAGTGCGGCGCACTTTGACAGGCCATCAGCAATGTCGTTCTGAGCTCTTGGGACATGCTCCATTTGTAGGCCGTCAAAGTGCTCTTCTAGCTTTCTCACTTCATCAACGTAAGCTTCCATTAACGGACTCTGATAATTCTTGTTCACTTGGCGGACGACAAGCTGTGAGTCACCCCTGACAATGAGCTTCTTGACCCCAAGGTCTACCGCGATCCTGAGACCGGCAAGCAATCCTTCATACTCTGCAGTATTGTTCGTTGCTTGCTCCTTGGGGAAGTGCATCTGGACTACGTACTTGAGGTGTTCTCCGGTGGGTGCAACAAGTAGCACGCCTGCACCGGCGCCTTGCAGCGAGAAGGCACCGTCAAAGTACATCAGCCACTCTTTGCTTGCTTCCTTGACGGGGATGCTCGTTTCTGGAATCTCTTCATCTGGTGTTGGCGTCCATTCTGCTATGAATTCTGCCAATGCTCTGCTTTGGATAGTTGAAGTGCTCTCAAACTTGAGGCCAAAGCTTGACAGTTCTAGTGCCCACTCGACAATCCTACCTGTTGCTTCTGGATTCTGAAGTATCCTCTTCAGCGGAAAGCGAGTGACGACTGTGATCTCATGTGCTTGGAAGTAATGGTGCAGCTTTCTCGAGGCCATGAGGAGGCCGAAAAGCAATTTCTGCACACCAGAGTACCTTGACCTAGCCCCCTGCAGAAGGGAACTGACAAAGTAAACTGGGCGCCGCACCATTCTCTTCTGCATCTTCTCATGCTCCTGCGCAGATCCATCCTTGTCGGGACCAGAGCTTGCCGGTGAAGTCCTCTACTTGTCGCTGGATGCATCTGCCATGGTTGCTGGCTCATCATCCGCCTCCCTCTGCGCTACTAACGCAGCACTAACCACTTGATTGGTTGCCGCTATGTACCGCAGCAACTTCGCTTGTGGTTTAGGTGCGACAAGTGTTGGAGTGGAGGACAGGTATCTCTTTAAGTCCTGCAGCGCAGCCTCCGCTTCCGGAGTCCATTCCATTGGACACGCCTTTTTCAATATTTTAAAAAATGGCAGGGCGCGCTCAGCAGACCTAGAGATAAACCTGCTGAGAGCAGCTACGCAACCAGCAAGTCTTCGTACATCCTTGACATGCTTCGGTACTTCAATCTGCTCAATGGCCTTGATCTTGTCGGGATTGGCTTCAATTCCCCGCTGAGACACGAAGAACCCGAGAAGCTTGCCGGAAGGGACTCCAAACACACACTTCTCGGGGTTAAGCTTGAGGTTGATCCTGCGCAGATTTGCAAAGGTTTCGTCTAAATCTTGAATCAGAGTTGCCTTGTCCTTGCTCTTAACCACTATGTCATCCATGTAGGCTTCCACATTTCTGTGCATTTGTGGCTCAAAAGCGTCATGAACTACCCTTGCAAATGTTGAACCAGCATTCTTTAAACTGAAAGGCATCCATACGAAACAGTATGTGCCAGATGGGGTGATGAACGCGGTCTTCTCCTCATCCTCTTCTGCCATGAAGATCTGATGGTATCCTAAGTATGCATCAAGAAATGATAGCAAGTCACATCCGGCTGTGGAGTCAACAATCTGGTCGATGCGCGGCAAGGGAAATGGGTCTTTGGGACAAGCTTTATTGACATCGGTAAAGTCGATACAAAGCCTCCATTTCCCGTTTGCCTTACGCACGACTACAGGATTGGCCAACCACGTAGGATGAAGCACTCCTCTGACAAGGCCTGCTGCTTCCAATTTCTTGATCTCTTCTGCAATGAATTCTTGGCACTCCACTGCCTGTTTCCTGACTTTCTGCTTGACGGGCCGCGCATGAGGACAGACGGCAAGATGGTGCTCGATTACTTTCCTGGGAACACCGGGGATGTCAGACGGTTGCCATGCAAACACGTCGACGTTCGCCCGCAGGAAAGCAACGAGCACGCTTTCCTATTTAGGGTCGAGAGTGGCACTGATGGTGAAGGTACCACCAGTGCCGTCCTCCTTGGCGGACACCTTCTTGGTCTCTGGTGGAGCTGCCATTGTCTTCTTACAGTTGCCGGTGGAGCTCGATGGTGCATCCTCGACGGTAGCGCAGCACTTTGAAGAGGTGCGCTTGCCGGAGTGGGCATCAGAGCTCTTGCCGGACTTGGTCTTCTTCTTCGCCCCGGGAGCTTCAACGGCAAGTGACTTGCGATCTGTTGCTGCTGCTGCTTCCCGGTAGATCTTGTCGGCACAAATAAGAGCATCCTTCTTGTCGCCAGGGACAGAGATGACACTTATCGGGCCTGGCATCTTCAGTACGTTGTATGCATAGTGAGAGGCTGCCATGAATTTGGCGAGCGCTGGACGGCCGAGTATCCCATTGTAAGGCAATGGAAAATCAGCAATGTCAAAAGTGACCCTCTCAGTCCTGAAGTTCATCTCGCTGCCAAATGTTACCGGCAATGTGATCTTCCCCTTCGCCTTGCTCCTTCCCGGATTGATTCCTTGGAATGTGTCGGTCTCTTCGAGCTCGCTATCAGGGATTTGGAGTTTCTGGAGTACCGCGGAGGAGATCAAGTTCAAGCCGGCCCCGCCATCAACTAGCATCTTAGTGACCTTGAGGTTGCGGATAGTTGGTGAAACCAACATCGGCAAGCACCCGACCGCAGTTATGCGATTAGGGTGGTCCTCAATATCAAAGATGATAGGCGTGCTGGACCATTTCAGAGGCTTGCGTGACTCGATGGGTGCTTCTGCCGCATTAACTTCCCGCACCCACTGCTTGAGCTGGCGGTAAGAAGTATGTAGAGAAGCACCACCGTCAACGCACAGGACCTCTATGGCTTTCTGGAACTCCTGCTCGTCAGTCTCGTCATCATCCATATCTTCATCGTCGTCGTCATCTTCATCCTTGTCGCGGCCGCGGGGAGGTCTGTCTCCTTGCCGCTGCTTGGCCTTGCCGCGGCATCCTCCTCGGCCGGGACGTTTCTTGCCAGCTCCTCCAGCACCTTCCTGGGCTTTCTCCTTGTCGCGTCGCTCGTATTCAGCTTTTTGCTGCTCAACAAGCTGCTCGACCTTCTTGCAGCTCTGGAGGTCATGGCCCTTGGTGCGGTGGATCTTGCAGTACTCCTTGTTGGTGCTGTCCTGCTTGTCGGCGATCGCCACAGCTGCGGCAACCTCCTTGCCGGAGCTACCAGCTTCGGCTTTCTTGCCGGACTGCTCAACAACTAGCACATCTTTGCCTTTCTTCTTCCTGTTGTTCCACCGCTGGTTCTTCCTTGCCGGGGCAGTCTCCTCACTATCAGATCCTCCTGCTCCTGTATTCTCTCCGAGGAGTTTCCTCCCTTCCTCAGCACGTGCACACTTGTCGGCCAGGGCATATAGCTCACTGACGTCTCTGATCTTGCACATCGCCATCTCCTCCCGCATCCTGCGGTTTCACACGTTCTGATGGAACTGATTACCGCGGCAGGGTGGATGTCTGGGATGTTGTGCTGTACGCGGCTGAATCTCTAAATGTACTTGCGCAGGGTCTCTCCTTCCTTCTGGGCGAGCAGATGAAGGTCGCTCTCTTGGCCATGAGGCTTGTGGCCGCCCGTAAAGGCGCCGACAAACTAATGGCACAGGTCTGCCTAGGAGCATATGGAGTTGTCCAGCAAGTGCATGAGCCAGGATCTGACATTGGGCTTGAGCACCAGCGGGAAGTAGTTGGCAAGGATCTTGTCGTCCCGTCCCCTGGCAGCTTGCACCACGATGGTGTAGATGCTGAGGAACTCCGACGGATGCGACTTGCCGTCGTACTTCTCTGGTACGTCTGGTTTGAAATTCTTCGTGCTGGGCCACTGGACTTGCCCCAGCTTACGAGTGAACGCAGGGCAACCTACCTCGTATGGCAAGTCGCCTGGTTCCCCTGGCGCATGCATGTCAACAGAGGGCCCAGCGCGCTTGTCGGATTGACATCGCGCTTCTCTTCGACGCTCGATGCGAGTACGAGCGTCTTCTTGCTGTCGTTCGTGAAGAACTTGGCGCTGATCGCGACGAGCTCGTGGATCTGATGATGTGGTGGAGTCGCTGTCGAGGTGGATCCGACGAGTCGGCGATCTTGGCCTTCGGGATGGAGAGTGCATGGTGGTTGCACCCCCACCAGTTTCGTTGCCACCGGCTCGTGCCTGGCGGTCCTGCCGCAGCAGCGATGCACTCGGCTGCCGCGGAGTGTCGCCGTTGGCGAAGCCGATGAGACTCTGAATGGTGGCCCTCCATCCGTCGATCTTGTCTTCCGTTGGAGGGTAACTCAAGAGCAGTTGAGCTCGCGCCAAAGCTTCTGCTGGAGTGGTGGGAGGCAGTGGCGAACGGTGCGAGGAGCGGGATATGCTCGGACTTCTAACTATGTTAGAAGGAGCAGTATCCCGTCCAGGCGACCATGCCTCGCTCGTGCCAGCATGTTGGCGTGCATGCTGGTCTTGAGCACCCCGAGATCCACCAGCTCGATCTTGGCTCAACAGACGTATGGTACTGCGAGTACCATGACGCTGTCGGTCCTGCGCCTCCTGAGATGGGCGCGGTACATGTACGGACGCCGAGGTCTGTGCAGCCTTGTCCTTGGACCCGGCAGCATCGTGAGCTTCCTCGTCGACGTCCGTTCTTCCGCCGGTGTCTACTCCGCCACCCGTTTGCTCCGGTGGTGGTGGAAGTGACGTGGACGGAGCAGCTGCCGCCGAAGTTTTCTTCTTCGGTGGCATGTCGATGAAGAAGATGAAGATCTAGCTCATGTGCACACCGGATCAGGTTCACACAATCTCGATGCCCCCTACCTGGCGCGCCAAAGATGTCGGGGAAGCTGATCCACGAACACCTATGGGGCCGGCGGACCGAGCCCCTTTCGGTTCGGCGGGGGGCGGAGGCCGCATGAAGAGCAGATCGAGGCGAAACACACGAGCAGTTTACCCAGCTTCGAAGCTCTCCGGAGAGATAATACTCCTACTGCTGCTTGTCTGATTGTATTGTGTTCTTGCTCAGGAGCGCTGAGTGCTACAGCACACTCTAGCTGCTAACGAGACCGAGCGTGTGTGATTTTCTGGGTCCGAACCCCCTCTACGTTGCGCATGGGCCTCCTTTTATACGCTCAAGGGGTCACCGACAGGTGGCAACGCAGACGAGGGTAAAAATGGAAAAGGAGTTACGGTTGGTACAGCTACCTGCACAGTGCATCCTACCTAACCCTGACGGCAGGGGACAAAGGCATTAAATGCCCGTCTGTGTCGCCCAAACAGTGCAGAAAAGGACCGTCAGGGACGCCACCGTTCGCCATGATGGTAATCTTGTCAGCGTCGCTTGCCACCTCGCATCGCTGGCTGCTCAGCCTCCTGCCACGCGCACCTGGGAAGGCCCCAGGGCGACATGTTGGTGGATGCGCTAGAGCACGGGTGCAGAGTGATAACCTGCCACGGCAAGCGCCTTGCCGCGGCCGTTGTCTTGTCTCGTCCGGAAGCTTGTCGCTCACCGGGTCTTGCTAGGACGCGTGGCGCGTCGCGGCAAGTTCCTCGAAATGCCTTGGTTGGCCTTCCCGGCAAGCTCCTCTTGCCGGGGCCTTGTCTCCTTGGCTTGAATACTTTGTTCTTGAATGGCTCCAAGGGAACCACGGAGGACCTTGGCGGTCGCCCGGCAAGCCTTGCCGCGGGGCGCTGCGACTGCCCGTGCACAAGTTTGGGATACTAGGGTACCCCTACTCTAGTACACCGAAAATTGGTCTTTCAAAATAAGATTTAGCAAAGCAGTATTAATATCACAAGTCTCCGCACTAGTGGCGGGAGGAGCAAGTGGAGTGCCAATAAAATCATTGTAGTTGGTATTTGAGAAGTCACATAGTTTGGTGTTCTCTTGAGTCATGGTGACCACACAACAAGATTGCACTCAAAAACAGATCCAGCAAGAAAACGGCTAACGGAAAAAGTGAGGCGAGTAAAACGGCAAATTTTTGTGAAGTGGGGGAGAGGAAAACGAGAGGCAAATAATGTAAATTGCAAGGAGATGAGATTTGTGATTAGGAACCTGGTTATGTTGAAGATACTTCCCCGGCAACGGCGCCAGAAATTGGCACGTTGATGGGAGAATATGTTAACGTGATCCTCCCCGGCAATGGCGCCAGAAATTCCTTTTGATGTCGCTTGAAGCTACGTTGGTATTTCCCCAAAGAGGAAGGGATGATGCAGCACAGCGGTGGTAGGTATTTCCCTCAGATATGAAACTAAGGTAGTGGACTCATATGGCAAACCTGGTTTAAAGGTTTTTGGATGCACAAGTAGAGGTCATACTTGGTGCAAAATGAAGGCTAGCAAAATGATTGAGAAGCGACCAACCAAGAAACGAATAATCTCATAAGCAAGCATTAAGCATAATTAACACCGAATAATGCACCAGAAGTAGGACATAGTTTTTATTTCATGATTATTGACTTTCGTGCATGCATAGGGAATCACAAACCTTAACACCAATATTCTTATTAGAGCACAATAACTAATCAACATAACTCACATATCACATCATCATAACTCAAAACTATTACTAAGAATCAAGTTTATTTTGTCCAATGATCTTCATGACATAAATTTGTTTTCTTTCTTTATCCTTCTTGGATATCTATCACTTTGGGACTAATTTTCATGTGTTGCTTTTTATAAGCCCAAACAAATATAAGTGAAGATCATGAGCATAACATATTTTCTTTCTCTCAAAGCAATTTAAGTGAAGCAAGAGAGCATTTCTTCAAAAGTACTAAGCACACCGTGCTCAAAAAGATATAAGTGAAGCACTAGAGCAAGTCCATTGCTCATAAAAATTTAAGTGAACCATATAGAGCAATTCTAACAAGTCATGACATAATTTTGGCTCTCTCAAATAGGTATGTCCAGCAAGTATTCATGACTTAAAACACAAAATAAAACAAGCAAAGACACATATCATACAAGAAGCTTCAAGCAAAACACATATCATGTGACGAATGAAAATATAGTCTCGAGTCAAATTCCGATGGTCGTCAGAAGAAACAGGGGATGCAACTTGGGGGCATCCCCAAGCTTAGCTGGTTGCTCATTTTTGGATAATAGCTTGGGATGCCAGGGCATCCCCAAGGTTAGGATCTTCTATCCTTCTTTCATCCATCATAACATAACCCAAAACTTGAAAACTTCAATCACACAAAACTCAATAAAACCCTTGTGAGATCCGTTAGTAAAAGAAAGCAAACCACTACTATAAGTGCTGTGTAAAACCAATTCTTATTTTGTTTTTGTATTATATCTACTATATTCCAACTTTTATATGGCAAAAACTCATCAAAGAAAGCCATAGAGCCATCAAAATAAGCACACAACACAAAGAAAACAGAATCTATCAAAACAGAACTGTCTGTATTAATCTGGAACTTTCGAATACTTATGTAACTCCAAAAATTCTACCAAATTAGGAAGACCATCATAATTTGTATATTAATCTTATGAAAAAAGAATCAGGGAAAAATATCTTTTCTGTGATTTATTATAATTATTTTCGTGAGCGCAAAGTTTCTGTCTTTTTCAGCAAGATCAAACAACTATCACCCGAGAAGATCCTAAAGGCTTTACTTGGCACAAACACTAATTAAAACACAAAAAACACAATCATAACAGTAGCATAATAGTCTAAACTCAAGAACAGAAATCAAAAGGCAAAAATAAATTTTATTCATTGGGTTGCCGCCCAACAAGCGTTATAGTTTTACACCCTTAGCTAGGCATAAAGCAAGGATCTAAGTTTTGTCTTCCGAAGTTTTAGCAACTTTTGTAAGGATTTTCTCAAACCCGGGAGGCTCTTTATGCTTCCCTAAATTCTCCGGAAAAGAAACCATCTTAAGATCCAAAATATCCAATCGCTTGTTGCAAAGAGTAATCAAGGTATTCATGCGATTGATACTACCGTTGAGGTGCTTGAGGGGTTCATTATATTTCTGTATTTCGACCATATGTTTATGTAAATCACCTAGTTTGTCCAAAAATTGATATCCCTCAGGGGTAAAGGAAAACCCCTTCTTTTGGGGTGGAATTCCCAAAATTCCTTCCAAGACTTCATAGGCAGCATTTGCATCAAGCTCAATAAAATTTCCTTTAGTGGCAAAATCAAGAAGTTATCTATGATGCAAAGCTAATCCTATGCAAAAATTACGAAGCAAAACCTTAGCATCTCCCTTTAGGTTAGAAACATGATACAATTCCATAAGCCTATACTAGGCATCTTTCAAATTTTCTCCTTGTCTTTGCTTGAAGTAAAGAACTTCAAAATCTGGTGACAAAGGAGAAGTAGGGACGCTAGCCATCAGGACTAGAGACAAGAGATCGGGGGAAAAGAGGAGCAAATAAAATGGTAAATTTTTGTGAAGTGGGGGAGAGGAAAAAGAGAGGCAAATAATGTAAATTGCAAGGAGATGAGATTTTTGATTAGGAACCTGGTTATGTTGAAGATCCTCCCCGGCAATGGCGCCAGAAATTCATTTTGATGTCGCTTGAAGCTACGTCGGTATTTCCCCAAAGAGGAAGGGATGATGCAACACAACGGTGGTAGGTATTTCCCTCATATATGAAACCAAGGTTATCGAACCAGTAGGAGAACCAAGCAACACAACGTAAACAGCCCCTGCACACAAAGAACAACACCTCGCAACCCGACGTGTTAACGGGGTTGTCAATCCCTTTCGGGGTACGGTGACTCAAGATAGGCAAAGGATGTGAGGTAAATTCGTAGTAGATTGATAGATTGAACGCCAAATAAAATAAACAAGAATAAATTGCAGCAAGATATTTTGTATTTTTTGGTTTAATAGATCTGGAAATAAACGCAAGGAAAAAGTAGATCGCAAGGAAAATATATGAGAAAGAAGACTCGGGGGCCGTAGGTTTCACTAATGGCTTCCCTCGAAAAACATAGCAAACGGTGGGTGAACAAATTACTGTTGGGCAATTGATAGAACTTCAAATAATCATGACGATATCCAAGCAATGATCATTACATAGGCATCACTCCAAGATTAGTAGACCAACTCCTGCCTGCATCTACTACTATTACTCCACACATCGACCGCTATCCAACATGCATCTAGTGTATTAAGTTCATGGAAAAATAGAGTAATGCAATAAGAACGATGACATTATGTAGACAAGATATGTTTATCTATTGCGGAAGATATGGATCCCGTCTTTTTATCCTTAGGAGCAATGACACATACGTGTGAGTTCCCTTTCTGTCACTGGGATCAAGCACCGTAAGATCGAACCCACTACCCGGCACCTCTTCCCATTGCAAGATAAATAGATCAAGTTGGCCAAACAAAACCCAAATATCGGAGAAGAAATACGAGGCTATAAGAGATCCCGCGTATATGAGATCAAAGAACTCAAATAACTTTCATGGGTACAAAAAGATATAACTGATCATAAACTCGAAGTTCATCAGATCCCAACAAACACACCGCCAAAAGACTTACATCATATGGACCTCCAAGAGACCATTGTATTGATAATCAATAGAGAGAGAGGAAGTCATCTAGCTACTAACTACGGACCCGAAGGTATACAAAGAACTACTCACGCATCATCAGAGAGGCACCAATGGAAGTGGTGAACCCCTCCGTGGTGGTGTCTAGATTGGATCTCGTGGTTCTGGACTCTGCGGCCACTGGATGAAAATTTCGTCAACTCCCCTAGGGTTTCTGGAATATTGGGGTATTTATAGAGCAAAGAGGCAGTCCGGGGGCACCTGAGGTGGGCACAACCGACCAGGGCGCGCCTGGGCCTCCTGGCGTGGCCTGGTGGGTTGTCCCCTCCTCGGAACTCCCCATAGGTGCAACCAGGGCCCAATTTCTTCCTTTTGGTCCATAAAAAATTATCGTAAAGTTTTGTGGCATTTGGACTCCGTCTGATATTGATTTCCTACGATGTAAAAAACATGCAGAAAACAACAACTGACACTTGGCACTATGTCAATAGGTTAGTATCAAAAAATGATATAAAATGACTATAAAATGACTATAAAATGAATATAAAACACCCAAGATTGATAATAAAATAACATGGAATAATAAAAAATTATAGATACGTTAGAGAAGAATCGGTCCCCCGAGGGGCCCCTCCGGGGTGGGCGGCACCCAAGGCCGACCTCGCCTTCGACTCCAAGGGATCACCCAAAGACCACAGCCGGCGCCGACGCGCTTCCCATGCTCTGCACCCCCACCAACTGCAATGTAGCGGTCACTAGGACCCTCATTGACGGTAGCGCTGGCCTTAACGTCCTCTCCATGGAGCGTTCGGCCTGCTCCACGTGTCTCATGGCCGGCTCCTCCCCACCAAGCCTTTCTCCGGAGTGGTCGGCGGCTCCACCTGCCCCTTGGGGCAAATTCTCCTCCCCGTCACCTTCGGAACGCGCGACAACTACCACACTGAACTCATCGACTTTGACGTCGCGCGCATCGGGCTCCCGTACAACACCATCCTCGGGTACCTGGCCCTCGCCAATTTCATGCCAGCGACTCATCCCGGCTACACCATCATGAAGTTGCCAAGAAGCAGCGGTGTTCCCACCATGGCGGGAGACACTGGGGATGCGCTAACGGCCCTCAAGCTCACCTTTAAGGCCGCGGCGGCCGCGCGACCAAGGGCGGGGAGCGCTCCGGAAGGCCCGGGGGCTACCTAGCGAAGAAGAAGCCGTTGTTCTCTCAAGACCGGGCCGGGACGAAGCAAGTGCCGGTCGACGAGGATGGGGAGTCGGGGGCTACCTTCACCATAGGCACTGGCCTCCCCCGAGTTCAGGAGGAGTCGTTGGTTGGCTTCCTCCATGCAAACAAGGATGTATTCGCATGGCATGCGACAGATCTAGTGGGCGTCCCACGAGAGGTAATTGAGCACCACCTCATGGTATGCCCCAACACGTGCCCCGTGAAGTAGAAGGCGCAACGACAAGCCCCGGAGAAGCAGTCGTTCATCGTCCAAGAGACCCACAAGCTATAGGAGGCCGGCGTTATCCGGGAGTTGTGACACCCGGAGTGGTTGGCAAACCCAGTCATCATCCCCAAGAAGGGCGAGAAGGAGCGCATGTGTGTTGACTTCACGAGCCTAAACAAAGTTTGCCCTCAGGACCCATTCCCTCTTCCACGCATCGACCAGATCGTCGACTCCACCGCCAAATGCAATCTATTGTGCTTCCTGGACGCCTTCTCAGGCTATCATCAAATCAAGATGGTGGTGGAATACGTAGAGAAGATGGTCTTCTCGACCTAGTGCAGGGTGTACTGCTACACCTGCATGCCGTTTAGGTTGCGCAATGCTGGAGCAACCTTCCAGCGGCTGATGCACATCGCCCTGGGCAAGCAGCTCGGGAGGAACGCTGAGGCTTACGTCGGTGATATAGTGGTTAAGTCCCAGGAGGCAAGAACCCTTGTTGAAGATCTGGAGAAGATGTTCGCCAACCTGCGCAAGGTGAAGTTGCGGCTAAACCCGGAGAAGTGTGTATTCGGCGTCCCGTCCGGCAAGCTATTGGGGTTCCTGGTGTCACACAGAGGAATTGAGGCCAACCCAGAAAGGTTAAGGCGATAGAAAGGATGAGCCCGCCGCAAACACTCAAGGAAATGTAGAAGCTAGCAGGCTACGTGACCTTGCTTGGGCACTTCATCTTCAAGCTAGGCGAGTGCGCCCTCCTATTCTTCAAGCTGATGAAGAGGAAGGGCCCATTCGAATGGACTCCAGAGGCCGACGCAGCTTTCCAAGATCTCAAGAAGTACCTCACCAGCCTGCCGGTGATGGTAGCGCCTCGCCCCCTTGAACCCCTGGTGCTTTGCCTAGCCGCCATGCCTCATCCAGCCAGCATGGCACTTGTGGCGGTCCGCGAAGAGCATGCAGCCAAGGGAGTGAAGTGCGGTACCGCGCACCCATCCAACGTGTCGCGACCTGAGGACGGCGCGCTTGAGGCCTCAGCCGTACCATCAGGGAGATGGGGCTCCTGAAGTTAGGGCCCATGAGGCAACAGTGGCCCTCCCAGAGGACAAGGCTCCCGAGGCTCCACCGCCTCAGGAGGAGCAAGACCCAGTGGGCACTTCGTCCCTCGTCAAGCATCCTGTTTACTTCATTGGCACTTTGTTGCGCGATGCGCGGACGCGTTGCCCCATGCCACAGAAGCTCCTCCTTGCACTCCTCGTCTCTTCCAGGAAGCTGCGTCACTATTTCCAAGGACACGCATCAAGGTTGTCTCAGCCTATCCCTTGGAGAGGGTGCTCCGGAGCCCCAACACCGCCGGAAGGGTCATCGAATAGAATATTGAGTTGCAGGCATTCCAGCTGGAATTCCGCACCATCAGTGTCATCAAGGGTGTGACCCTTGCTGACTTTGTGGATGAATGGACTGATGGACCAAGCCAAGAAGTAGGTGAGGACCGCTCTCTCGCCCCGGGAGACGAGGCACCTGACGGCTGGGTCATGTACTTCGATGGCGCATTCGGATGCCAAGGCGCGGGGGCTGGAGCCATGCTTATCTTGCCCACCCGAGACAAGCTTGATACGCCGTGCATCTCTGCTTCCAGCACGGCGAGAAGATCTCCAACAACATCGCCGACTTCGAAGGCCTGATCGTCGGGCTCAAGGCCGCGGTTGCTCTGGGGGTCGGGCGCCTCACCATCCCGGGTGACTCCCTGCTCCTTGTCAACTTCTCCAACAAGGAGTACACACAAAGGATGAGCACATGGAAGCATACCTCGAGGAGGTATGCAAAATTGAGAAGCAATTCTTAGGTTTGGAGTTGCAACATGTACCACGCGATACAAACAAGGAGGCAGATGACATCGCCAAGAGGGCGTCCCGGCGCCTCCCCCAGGAACCTGGTGTCTTCAAGGAGTGGCTCTTCAGGCCATCGGCAGTCCCCCCGTTGCCGAGCCGGTGCTGCCTCGAGAAGAGCTGCCCATGGCACCCACCATTGGCACCCCAGCCTCTGGCCCGGCCTCAGGGGCTCGTCTGCTCCTCGTGCTCGAGCCTCAGGCACTATAAAAAAATACACTTCCGTGATGATACGTGTTTATCATAGTAGGTCGCGTTTTTTGTCATGCATGTACATCCATGACGATTTAATGAAAGAATCAAGATAGTCATACCTGTGCTATCGTATAAGTGTTCCATGACATTACCAAAATTATCATCATGGAAGTGTCCACTTCCATGACGATAAATCGCGCGTCACAAAAGTGCTTTCGTCAAGGGTGACCGACACGTGACATCCACCGTAACGGAACGCCGTTAAGCTATCAGGTCCGGTTTTGGATCCGATAACCCGTTAACAGCCCCGACCAATGGGGATTTTCCACGTGTAAAATCATCATTGGCTGGAGGAAACCTGTGTCGGCTCACCATTGGGATAGATGTCATCCACTCATTGGACCAAGGCGCCTATGATATGGCGACATGTGGCACGGCCCAACAGAGGCCCATTCCTGTGAAAAGGCTAGCCCATTTGACTTGGTCAAAAGGTGGCGAGCCGGCCCACGGAAAGCCTGTTAACGGCCTGTTCGCATATAGCCCATTTACAGCCCGCTAACCCAGGGCCTGTTACGACCTCTCCGAATTAGGCCCAGTAGCGTCATGTGGGCCGTCCAATATGATTCCAGCCCATTTTAACTTCCGGCCCATGTGTGGCCCATGACTTCTTTCAGCCCATATGAGGCCCTTTGTAACTCTTGGCCCATTAACGGCCCATGGTGAAACTGGCCCGTAATGAACAGTGTATCACTTTATACCCATTAACGACCCGTTATTCCATTGGGCCATTTCCAGCCCCAGTTATCTTTCGGCCTTCTCAGAGCCCATTGATTCTTGGGCTCATTTGGAGCATTCAGTTACATACGGCCAGTTACTGTCATTTTCTGCTTGTGGGCCAAATTCAGCCCGTTGTTACTGTCGGCCCGTTTGTGGACCGTTAATACATTGGGCCGTTTTCATTTCCAGAAAACCCTTTGGGCTGTTTTCATAGAGTTATCAAATACGGCCTATTAACGGCCCATCATGGTCCACGAATAGTACGGCCCATGATTGGTGAAATGATGATACGCCCCGTAGAAGGCCCATGGATCGTACGACCCGTATGAGGCCCATGGATTGTACGGCCCGTAGAAGTCCCATGGATCGTACAGCCCATAGAAGGCCCATGGACCCTACGACCCGTAGAAGGGCCATGGATCTAAGGCCCGTATAGAAGGCCAATGGATCCTACGGCCCGTATAGAAGGCCAATGGATCCTACGGTCCGAAGAAGGCCCATGGATCATATGGCCCGCAAGAGGCCCATGGTTACAACAGTTCGTGTGTTGCCATGATTATTTTGGCCTAGTTACCAAAAATAGGCTATTGTGGCCACTAGACATACACAGAAAAAGAACTGCAGTCACTACAAGCAAACAACTAAACAAGACAATAAGGAAATAGATAAGCAAGCAATTAACGCTAGCCTATTACTGCTATTACACATATTACATCCACTGGGCATCAAAGTTCGCCACCAGTACAAATATAGGGAACAAAGCAGCATATTATATACACTGGCCGTCAAAATTGGCCACCAGTGCAAATAAACGCGGCAGCAAAACAAGTGCATAACTCAAACAACTTAAGAAGAGCTCAAGAAACGTTATCCTGGGTATCCACCATGCTGGCAATAGCTTAGCAAGCTTATTAGCTTTGTCCTGTTTGGCGCTAAAATCCTCCAATGCTTGCTGTTGCACCAGAAAGTATGCATCTGAATGCTCCAGGGACTTCCGCAGTCCTTCCGCTTCTTGTCGCAGCACAGTTGATTGATGTCTTTCAGCTTGTAGTTGAGACTCAAGAAACTGAACTGATTCAGACAGTGAGTTCGAATAGCTTGTGCAAGCGGTAGTGGCTAGTAACTCGAACACTAAACCAAGACAGGACTTTGGGGTTGTGTCGCTGCCTTCAAGATAGTATTCCTTAGCTGTTTTATCAGCTTTGTTGGAGACCAACAAGGATGTGTCACTATCCTGAACCTTATCTGCATTACTTCCTTTACCATTGCTTAATAAGGCACCCTTCCCCAATATTCTGTCAGCATTCTAAAAGAAGAAACAAGCAGACACATAACAAGTTTAGCATGTACTAGTATATGAAACTCATTTCGGTGAACCAGTTCATTAGTAAGGTGGACAGGATTAAACTACCAAGTCTTCTATTGCCAAGTATTAGTACATAATAAAAGCATCAAACAAACATATATCTATGTCCTATGGTCACTGCATTGTCTTGCCAAATCAAAATAGAGACACGGTTCAAATCATATCAGTTCAAGACAAAGCAGCAGTGAAAGAATACAAAGCATGGAAAACTAGACGACACAACAAGATTTAAGATGGGTACCACGGGTCTACATGCACAACAACATTATTGGCTCTGTTGTGATGCTAGTAATGTGCATGATATGAAAGTCAACTTTATACACAATTAAAATTGAAATGAACAGAGCTATTGATAAGAGCAAACCTGTTAAAGAAACATGCGTGAACATACCTGCTGTGCCATTGGAGTTTCAATTGGATCCTTCAATTTAAAAATAAGTTTGTATGAGTAAATACAGTGATACAAGAGCAAAGCAATCATAGTTAAAAAAGGCGCGCCTAAGCGAGCGCTTAAGCGCCCCTAGGCTCTAGGCGTTGGCAAAACGCATTGCGCATAACTACGCTTAATCTGTGCATAACTGCGCATAAGCATGTGCTTTGGTCAGTAAAGCGCAAGGCGGTGGAAAAAATGCACAATTAACGCCTAGCGCTTTTTTGAACTATAATAGCAATGGAATCTTAAATTAGAATAGTTGTTCTTCAGGTTTAGGCACTTGTTCTACATGAACAGGGTACAGTAAGACGCAAGAATATAATACTTAAAAATAGAAAATGAGCTCATAGACCTTACCACATTCTTGGTTCGGGACCAGTATAGAACAAGGCGTTCCCAGTCATCGTCCAGTAAATGTGTCTCAAGAGAACGTAAGGGAATTTGATGAGTTTCTTTGCCGGTGAAGTGCGTTTTCTTCAAGTAATTCCGATACTGCCACCAAGCATTCTTGAAGATAGAAGAGGTATTAGCACAGGTTACCTCATCATGAGTTTCCAAATTGGTCCTTCTCTATAGAGAAAAATGGGAAAAATTGCTATATTATAACCATCATGGAGGTAGGATGTATTGGACAAAGCAAAGTAATTGCAATGAATAACATTACTTACACATAACTCCTGGACAAACACCTGCAACTAGCATTTTCCTTCATCTTCAGTATAATATTTCCAAGATGGGGAGATATGCACATACGATTTAACAACATCAAATGCGATAGATGCTAAACTACGACTAGCTGGTTGTGCTTCCTCCACAGGAATAGGTGTACTAACTGGTGGAGTTGGGGTTCACCGTGATACTGGCCCTTTGGGCACTGGAGCTGCCTTACTAACTGCTCTTGTTTGGGAGCTCTATGGTGGAGATGGTGTTGTGTCAACAGGAACTGGGTTAGTATCGGCTGGGGTTGGGGTTAGATTGGGTGAAGCTAGTTCTCTGTCCGTCGCAGTAGGGGTACAATCTGCGAGAGTTTGGGTTATGTGTGGTAGGGCTGGTTCTTGTCCACGTACAACCGGGGTGCTATCTCCACCAAGAGGTGGCACTGTTTTATTTGAAGACCGTGTTTTTAGTCCGCTAGATACTGGCATCACCCGCTTCAATTCAAAGGCTGATAAATAGGAAACATAGTTGAATGTACAGACATTGTATGAGAGACAAATGCAATAGATAGTGTGGGAAAAAGAGGGCATGAAATAGTTGACATGCATATTGTTTAACTAAAACGGATAGCATGACATAATTTCACATATATGATGTCTATCTGAACTGGATAGCATAGCATAACATAATTCAAAGATATGATGAATAACTAAACAGGATCGCATGACATAATTCACCTACATGTTATCTAAGTAATCAGGATCGCATCATTTAATTCACATATGTGATTTATATGCTAAACAGAGGGCATTCGATATGATGTCTGAACTAAGAACATGGTGTTGAATATTGTGTATATGATGTCTAAACTATGCAATGCAAGACACCATATGCATGATATGAGCACTATAATCGTGCCAAGTTAGAGCATACACCTCGGTGGGGGAATAGGACTGGTCATCTATCTCTGAATCCATCTCTGAGGAGCTATTGGGACCCAACAAGAGATCTACTTTGACAGGTAGCACTATCTGCTCTAAAGGTCTTGTTTTCACTCCAGATTTTTCCATCTCCCACCCAAATGGCTGATTCATAGGAAGAGTAGTTTAATGTACAAACATTGTCGACAAATGGAAATGTAATGAAGAAAAGGATGGGCAAGATATCATTCAAATATATGATGCCTGGTTAAACAGGATGGCATTGCACATTTCACATATATTATGGCTGGCTAATAGACACGAGACTGCATAATTCCCATATATGATATAGAAACTAAATAGGTGGCATTACAGAACATGTCTAAACTAAGAAAATGACATATATGATGTCAAAAGTAGGCACTGCAAGGCAACATATGCATGATATGACTAACATCATCATGCCAAGGTAGAGCAAACACCTTGGGGGGGTAAATAGGAGTGGTCAGCGGCGTCTGAATCCGCCTCAGAACATATATCTTCCTCTGGATTACAATCTGGAGAGGGGTGGGAGGGTTTTCCATTGAACCCACCATGGAGCGATGTCTACATGACATTGTATTGCCGCGCAAAACTCTTCTCTTTTTCTCTACATGTTCAGCATGACTGTGTACAATATCTGACATGCATACAAAAAAAATATGGTGTGATTATGTAAGGAGAGCATGTAGAAATTTAGAGTGATGGTAACGACGAGTGGATGGATCCAAAAATAATGATAGCAGGCTGATGATTGCTTTAATTTAATAAAAAGACAGATGATGATTGCTTTACTGTTTGTTTCCCACCCAAGATGAACAACATAGGCATACCCTAGGTGAACCAGATATTAGATAGACATACTATTCATTGCTGCCTTGATATGTGCCCCACAACTAATTTAGAACTCAAGTTTGAACATTAATTTGGACCTGACTTGGAGTTCAAGAGGTGAACAGGACGATAAAGTAGCAGGTAATTTTAAGCAATGCATAACATAAGCAGAAACAAAAGTGTGCGACCTCTCTTGTGGACCCATGTACTCCTCAGGTTCATCTGCTGTGTCGCTGATGGTGATGCTGTTGCGGTGGGTGCCAGCGGCAGGGAAGGAGATCTGAGGCGGAGAAAGACGGTCAGGAGTCGTGATGTCTGGTTTGGTGGATGCTTCTGTCGATGGAGCAGCTCAGGTGAGGTGGACGACGTCGCGGCAGGAGCAGGACAAACCACACAAAGTTCCCTTCGACACCTACCTGTGACTGAAGTAATTTTGTAAGGGCTCATTTGGCTTGCATGATTCTAAAAACACATGGATAGGAAAAACACCGGAATAGGATAGGAATGCACATGGTAAACAGAGCATTTGTAAACACTGGATTTCTGTCTACTTGGGTGTTTGGTTTACTGGAATTGGAAGAGCAGAGGAATGCAAAGAAACATGGCCAAAATAAAGTGACACCATATGAAAGCGTGTATAGTTAGAATGTTATTCTGCCACTAATGCACTTGGTCTTGTTTTCATGCATAGGATTTTGAAAAGTAGGTCCAGGTGCATGTTTTCTTCATTCCTTTCAACAATATGCATGAATAATTAGTAGAGTGCCATTGGAAAATTCCCTATTGCTATGTTTTTTCGTTGAACCAAAATAGCCCTAATGGATCGACATGAATGTATAGTAATAAGTGATGCGAAAAGTGTACAACCTCTTTGTCGTAGCCATGTAGACCTCAGCATCATTGGGTTGGTCGTTGAAGTAGTTGAGGCGGAGGTGGCTGTCGGAGGTGTGGAGGAAGATCTGAGGAATCTGTAGACAGCATCCACGACACTACTCTGTTGTGATGGATCCTTCTATCGTTGGAGAAGCTCCGGTGAGCCATAAGACGTCAAGGCTGAAGCAGCACAAGACAGACATCGTCAATCTCAAGTGGGATTCTAATAGCATCTCCAATAGGTGATGTAAAATAGATGTAAAATTTACATCACCAAAAACCACTTGACTACAACAGATGAGGTAAAAACTGTTGACTCTAAACTTAACTATCGAAACTGAAATTTACTGTGGAATCTGAATGTTACTGTCGAAACTGAACGCAATGGTAGCAGAGAGGCACTTGACATGTAGTTTAGGGAGGGCCTGTAGTTCATCTTCAACCTGCACCCCCCTGAGTCACCATCCACCACCGGCCGAACTACCGGCCCCAGCGCCGCCTCGCCGCCCCGAAACAACTCCCCACCGCCGCCCCGGCCAGCCCTCTAGGCCCCCTGCCCCCACCCTGAACCCTAAGATAGATAGTGGGGTACCTCTTCGGTGAGCCCCCGTCCCCGCTACGGGTGGTTCTTCCTTAACT
>NC_057804.1:375804604-375998338 GCF_018294505.1 Triticum aestivum | reverse complement strand
CAGTCGACTGAAGTGTGGCTAAATCGGAGCAGAGCAACAACACGAGCGAGGGGGGAGCAGCAGCAGCAGCAGCTGGGCGAGCGAGAGACTGAGCGAGAGCCGGAGCAGTAGGAGTAGATCCGGCTGGTATGGGCGCCGCCGCTGAAGGGGCCTCGCACTGGAGGAGAGCCGTCATGGAGATGTCGCCTGCGGCGCTGGCTTCAAGTTAGCCGCTCCATGGGGGTGCAGGATGGAGCACCGTCGGTGCCGGGAGGTCGAGTTAAGGAGAAGGTGTGATGCGATGAGTGTACAACCTCTTTGGTGGCGCCGAGTAGGCCTCGGCTTCAGCCGAGGAGTCGGTGAGGATGCTGCGGTTCCAGTGGAGCAGGTTAAGGTGGTGTTGTGGGGATGGAGCAGCCACGATAGACGAGGCGATCGTTGGAGCAGCTCCTTGGAGGTGGAGGACGGGGCGGCTGAACCGGCAGTACAACGAGATGGACGGCGGATCCTCATCCAGGGAGGTGGACGAGGGACATCGAGCTGTTGCGGTGGACGATGTCGTCGGGGAAGAGGCTCCGGCTGGGCAGCGGTGAGGTGGCGGACGGAGGAGGGTGGGGTTTCGCGGTTGGAGCGGGGAGGTTATGGCAGCCTGGGATTTCGAATGGCGAAAAGGGGGCGATGGGAGGGGGTGAACCATGACTTAGGGACACGCTTGTCCAAAATATAGGGTGTGTTACAAAAGTACCCCCCACTGATTTAAACTAGCAGCCCTTTCGGCTCAGGGTTAGAAGGGGGATTTCACGTGTCAGGATTTGGTAGCTAGAGGGAGTTTTCGCGCGCATTGTAATTTCAGGATAGCAAGTAGCGGGTTGTGAAGGCGCCAGTTTTGGGAGCACGATATCGAAATTTTCGGGATGTAACAAGATGCGCGTTGAATTTTACGGACAATCATAACATGTAGTAATATTGTACTTGTACGTACCAAATCAATTCGCACTTCCCTCAACCAAAAAGAAAACAAAAAAATAAAACTATTCACACCACACAAAGAGAGAGTCTTGCTCTGTTTTACTATACAAATGCTATTCAAAGCTACTCCCTCCTTCCATCTATATAGGGCCTAATGCATTTTTCGATGCTTACTTTGACCAAATATTAGAGCAATAATATATGACATGCAACTTACACAGAGCACACCGTTAAATTTGTCTGTGAAAGGTTCTTTCAATGATATAATTTTCACATTGTGCATGCCATGTACTATTAATCTTGTCGATAGTCAAAGGCGGTCTTAAAAAACTCATTACGCCCTATATAGATGGACGGAGGGAGTATGAATCCATGTTATGTCCAATTAAATTTTTTTGCTTGCTGTATAATGCATGTAACCTACTCATACCAACATTTTAGTGCATTCCAAATGTCTATACAACCGCTGCAATTCGAACCAAATTTGAATTCGTTTCTCTATTTCAATAAGATTCTACAATCATGATTGTTACCAACTTCAACCATCATTCGTGTATTACCTTAATAACACACCACATGATTACTATAGAGATAGATATGAACTATGTGTACTACATGAACTCGAATTATATTTTTTGAATAAACTTGATGTTGATTCCAAATAATAGTACATTTGATGTACTAACTATATATTCATAATCTAAACCATGTTCCATATGTACACCGTGTTTATCACACAAAGTATAGTGCCCTGCCCCCTACATTATGACAAGTATTTAGACCTGAGTTGCAAAAGCCATAGATTAACCCAAATTATAATCAATGTTCTACATTATGATATCTTCTTCTAGTATCTGTATCCACTTTTTTTATAATGACTTATGATCTTTCTTCGTCTTTTACACCTTCATGATCCTCTTCTATTTTTAGCTAGCTAGCGCTAACTTTCTATCATGCATGCACACGCCCGCCCCCCTCTCACCCACCCTTAGCGTCCCCTCCATCGCACACGTTCATTATTTCTCTTTAGGTCGTCCACCCGCGGTGTGTGTAGGCCCCCGGCTCCTTCTTTCTGGCACACACCGGTCGATATACCTCTCTAGCCAAGTGTGCCTACAACAAACACGTATATACTTACCCTCTTCTCTTCTCACCGTCCATGCCCCCCTATGTCCAATATGGTTCCACGCAGGTGCACACTCCCGCCCCTCTTTATATTGATCACATGCTTGCACACTCCTCCCCCCTCGACATGGTAGGCCTCTTGCACCACCTCCTAGCCGCACCCCTCTCCCCTTGTCTGTCTCTCCGGACCTTATTTGCTTCTAACACATGCAGGCGTGTATATGAATTGATCTCCCTACATATAGCAAGGTCGACTATAATTCGTTTTCCCCAAGCACCAATACACTTACCTCGGTAGTTATGTCTCTCCGTTTCTCGGACACATGACGGTTGATCTTCCTATGTAGTTACATATGCTTACCACAACCATATCTTTTCCCCTCATCATCCTTGCATACCTCTCGACCCGTCTCTCACACGCACGTGCATAGACAGGCAGACATCCCCCACCCTCTCTTATTGATATTGCACTCATACCCTCGGTTTGTCTAGTAGGCCTCTCCCACCATTTGTGAGACGCCACTCCACCACCAACCCTCCGACGCTCTACTTTTGTCTTTCTCCCAACCTTATTCCTCTGCTACACATATCCATCGATGTCGATCGATCTCCCTCAATACATAGCTAGGTCTCTCTCCTTCCCCACACATATACTAGTCGATCGGTCTCTGCCCCTCCCCCTCCCTCCCCCCACACACACCGATAGTCGAACATTCTAGGTAGGTATCCATGCCACGGAGAAAAACTGCACCTCTTCCCTCTCAAATTCCAGTAGGCCAGCCACCGTGTATCTTTGACGTGGGAAAACACAAATTCGATGGCACTCTTTGTCGATCATGCAGCCGCACACTTCATCCCTGTTTTCAATTCTATCGATATCTCACGTCCATGACTCCGTTTCACACACATTGCATATGTTACGTTTTTCTATTTGAGATATCATCAACACATTGCCTTCTGTTTCGCACAAACCGTCTCTCTCACACCCACCCATGAATGTACCTGCACCTAAAGAAGAAGTGCACGCAGGACGCACGTACTCACTTCTCGTTCCCAGCCACACCCACGCGGGTACACGATGGAGTTCGTTTCTGTATGAAAAGGCAGTCCACGTGATAATTTGACACGTGTAGCGGTTGTTTACTCGAAGGAGGGTTGGGTACCACGCCTAGACGGAACAAAGTTCGACTTGACGCGTTAGTATTAAATAAAGTTATATATTCCTCAATGGAACGTATAGAATATAAAATGATTGCCGTGGGGAAAATGGAAAAATGGGTTTGTCTCTCGTCACACCATCTCACACAAGGCGGCCGTGGCCTCTCTCTCTCAACGTTGGTCAGTGATCCAGCCGCATCTCGTCCGCAGGTGGAAAGGGAGGATGTGCATTGCCTCTCCGTTCGACAGTGTTGACGCAGCACATCCCGATCTGCGGTACCCGTCGTTCTCTTTGACCAAGCTCCGGCGCGGTAGGGCCTTCGCCACTTGCTCGCTGCCGCAGTATGGGTAGATCCTGGCCGCTGGCGCCCTCCTAGTAACATCCCGACGACCCTCAGGTACAACTTCCTCCGGCCTTGTTCCACTGCCCATCTTCGCACGTTGCTGCATGTGGATCTTCTTTAGTTGTTTGCTTAAATCGTATCTCGGCCGGCGTACTTTCCATCTTGCAATCTCATCCTCAAACCATTTTTGATAAACCACCATGTGTTATCTTTCCCTTATTACATGGAATATGCTTCTTTTTTGTCAGCGTATGTGTCTTTAACTTGTGTTATTGGGCAGTAATTGTTTCCTTTCGACCTCCTTTTGCAAAAAGGGCTATCCATTTTCACCTTGTTGCTATTGCAACCTTTTGGTGAACTGCACAAATCACTTTTTTCTGAAGAGTGTTTTGAGCAGTTCTGCCAAAATGTCACACGACCAACATTTTTACATTTCTGTGGGACTGCGGAAAGGGAGATTGGTTTTGCTATCCTCCTCATCCAACTCCGTGCCTAATCTTCTCCAACAAGAAGTTAGTCCTAAATAGAGATTGTAGAGGTGGTCGGCTTCTATTTATGTGTGTTATGTTTCATCATCTAGTTCCACTATTATTGTAATCACACTGACTGGATGTCTTTGCAAACAGGGATGGTCTGCTCTATTTTAGTGGATCTGCACAAAATGATCGGATTGTGGTGTCCTCCATACACCTCTTTTTTGGCTACAGAGCTGGGTGAAACTAGCTGCCAAGCAATGAACACAGTGCCAAAGAAATGGAGCCATGCCTACGAACAACATCGATCAATTATATTTTTTTCTTTATTTGTACACCTTCTCACAACTCTATTTTCAGTTGTGATGTGAATATTGGCGCTGATCTGCGAACGATTGAGATGCATTAGCCATGGTAGCCATGGTAGTTTCATTTGTATTTGATGGAATGTTATAACGAGATAATCTCGAGGCAAGACACATGAATCCTAAGTTGAAACCTTTTTTTTTCCTGCAAGAACCAAAGTTGAAACCTTCATAGCATCACAGTACAATTTCATTAATATTATGCGTACATATAAACAAATCCTGAAGGATTGATAGCAATGCCAGAAACAATTCAACTTGGTTTCGCCGACATGTTGGACATCCTTCATCCGGCTCCACCTGCCATGCAGCAATATTGAGTGCACAACACAACTTCAGGGAAAGATTCACCCCGGTCGTTGCACCGCAGTAGTAATGACTAGTGAGCAGTCAAATCACAGAGCCCCACCTTCGCCACAGTAAGTTGCACGGACGAAGCAACCATCATTTCTCTGTTCCTTGAATCCACTGGTACTCACATATTCCCACAGTAATAAGTTGCTCGGGTGAATCAACCATCACTATATCCGCTCACGTGTGATGACCACAGGAGCTATCCATTCAGATTGTATGTTAAAAAAATAAAGGTCGATAACTAATGCGGCAAACTTTCAAAAAAAAACAACTAATGCGGCACCTCGGGCCAACGCGGCCAAATCGCATTTTGCACGAGAAATTACACACCATGTTTCGTTGACATGTGGTCCCGTTCCAACATATCAGTGAGACGACGGTGAGTCCTTTTCTACTAGTATTTCCAAACAGACGTGTAGGCCGGGGCGCCTCTTCATGTACCGTGGCAAACTGGCAACCGTCCATCGACTCTTCGCCTTTCCCTCTCAATTTGGAACTGCTGTCGCACGCTCTTCGTCTCCCTCCTCCATTTGCCTTCACCCTTCCTTCTGCCATTGTTCGATCGTCTTCTCCATGGAGGGAACAGGCCGGAAACGACCCCGTTATTCTTGCCCCGATATGAAAGATGATGTGGTGGAGGAACTCATTGATCGGTGCGACGTCATCACCTCGGCTAGCATGGCAGGTTCATTCAAGACCATTCTCGATTCAACTAATAACATCATTACAAGGAACCCAAGGGTCAAGGTGCGGTTTGATCTCCCCTATCTTCTTCGCCATGACCCTGATGACTGGCGCGGGGACGACGGAGGCCTCCCCTTGTGCAAGTTGATGTCGCTTGATAATGATATGTATGATGTTAAGATGCCATCACTTGAGGGCAAGGATTGGGCAGGCGCAAATGGAGATTGGGTTGTTTATATTGGGTACAACTGCGAGTGGGAACTTGTGAATGTGTACACTATTCACTGGGTTCCACTTCGAAAAATCTCAGCAGACTGCCCAGAGGTTGAGCACACCAGTACTGTACGCATGTTCAAATACGATCATGGTGACTGTCTTCTACGGAAGATAGCAATTTGTCGAGTTCCCAATCGCTCTTGGAATTACAAGAACTATGAAGTTGTTGTTGTCCTCGACAAGCTTGTTGCCGTCCTTTGTGGTTCGACTCAATGGATATTGCTCAAAAATCAGTTTCTATACACGGATGTGTACTGTGATGATATTCAATACGAGGGTCTTGTGTTTGCTTCCACCACTCATGGCACTGTTTTTGCATGGTATCCTCATGGTTTCGGTATGTTTGTCTTCCACCGTAATTATAATTGTTTCATCCACATGCATGCGGGTTAGCAAGTTTCCCTTTACTAATTAACCTTCTTCTTGTGTTTCCAAGGTCCTATGAACATTCCACCACCTATACTTTAAAAATTTTATAACCAAGGGGGAGATGACGATGGTGATGATCACGAGCATGAGGACGAGCAGAACTTATATACTAAGTGGCGCCTGGCAACTAATTCCAATGGATCACCTCTTCTTGTCTGTATACAGCGCACTGAGTTTGTTACTACTAAGGGAGCACGTGTTGTCTCCCATGCTCGCACTCTCCGGACCTATTCCAACACTCATTGCATGGTATTCGGGATGGATACTAGTGTGCTAGCGGCAACACCTTCTCCCTGGTACAGAATTGATAGTCTTGGAGAAAACTCGCTCTTCCTTGGACAAAACTATCCGATCATGGTGAAAGGCGATCCAACTGCTGTTGACACAACGCTACTAGTACCATTTATGAGAAGCAATTGTATCTATACCTCAGACATTTGGGTGGTTCCCTACCCTGGTACTGATATAGTAGACCGCTTCAGCCTGGATGATCAGTCCTGCGTTGGTCTCGAGATTGACAGTAGATGGCCCGTCCCAGAGAATCACTTGTGGTTTAAAGCAAGCGTTTCCAATGCCGACGATTGGTTGAGTTGAAGTTCATTTCATTGCTTGTTATTTTTTGTGTGATGAAAACTTTAGTATTTATAATGTATCCTCGTTGTCGATGTGGGTTGATGACCTGTTGTATGTAATAAAATGATATGCCTGTGATAAACTTACTAAATTTATGAATGGCTTTTGAGTCGCTTCTCTGAGTGAGTGGTGCGACGAGGTAAAAAAATATTTTCCGAATACATAATGGTACGTGCATTGCAACAGGTTATCGGATGAGGCCAATCAACAATAGTAGTACACTATTTGTACTAGCTTCACATGCTTCGTGCGTCGGGCGGGTGTTTTTACTGTAGCCATATGTTAACGTGTTCGTTGTACGTAACCAGCACCTCGAATCCTCGATACAACTAGTAGGAGTACTATATAAGTAGTAGGAGTAGTAGGGTGGCATGGGCCAGAACAAGCATTCACGTCCAAGAGTACGACACATGCCACCACCACGACATCCATCTGAAACCATATTTCTTGGAGTCCGTGCTAAAGCAATCTCTTCAACCTCGTCGTTTCTCTAACTTCAGCCATCGCGCGGTGGGCAAGGTGGGGTTTGCTAATAGTCGGTTTCCTCAACTGCAGTCCCACTTGTAGGGCCAACTCCAACGCACGACCCCAAACGGACCTTCATTTTGCACGAACTCCAATGATAATTTTGACTAGAAAAGCAAGACCAAAGAAAACAAGAACCACAAGAATACATTTTAGAAGATATCCAACTTCCATAACTGCTCCTGTAAGTTGGATTAGTGCCTTCTCGATGCATTCATTGTTGATCTGCGGAGGCTCGATCTTGCGTCCTTCTTTCTTCTTCGAGTGTAAAGAAGTAGACATTTCTTCCTTGCATCTAGCCTCATGTCTAGCCCCTATTCTAGTAAGAGTACCAACAAGTGCACTAGTCTCATCTCTAGCCTCTATGCTAGCTAAAAGTGCTAGAACATCTACTACTAAATTGCGCTCTATCAATATATCGATGTACTCTTCTTCCCAATACCAAAACTTGCATCCATTCTACAAAGTAAATCTTTTAAGTTACCACAACTAGTCTAATCCGAGAGCACAACCAAAGATTTAGTCGGGTTCTTCCTCCTTTTGCCGACACGTGGTACATCCAGCATCTAGGTCGTGTCATGCAAGAAAATAGAGTGGTAGTTGAAGCCACGTGATGTGCATCTTGGGTTATACTGTAAATAGAATATTACTACTCTTGAGTAACTCCAAAAGCGGCCACCGAAGATCTTTATTGGATTTGTTTTTCATCACCAGCACGTCGAGGTGAAAGATGTGCAGGTTCAGTGGGTTCTCTTGTGTTTTCACTGACATGTGGGACCGCATGTGAGCAAATAGACGATGGGCTCCATGCGTCCGCTGGCTGGCTGAGAAGAGAGATAGAGGAGGGCTGAGCACGGACTCCAGGAAATTTGTTCTACGTAACCAGCACCTCGATATTTGCGCCTCATTGTTTCTAGAATAAAAAACGGAGGTCCCCTACTTACGTTACTCCCACTACGCCTAGCCTAAGGTTAGTAGGTGACCTTGCATTTGGCTCATCGCCTCTTCCGGAAGTCGATGGTTCCACAGTAGTACTTCAATCTGACACCAAATGAATTGCTGCACATCCACCGCTTGTAAGAAAAAGTTTATCCTCGTGCTGCGAGCCACCGCGCATGCGTCAACGATGAGTAGGCGTAATCAAGCTTCTCGTCATTTCGCGAGTTGATGGGACACATCAAAGTTATTTAGTACGTACTCTCTCCAAAAAAGGGCTGACCATGTCATTGCTACCATCCCGTGCTCCGTCATTGAGTACGTGCACTATTCACGTGCCACCGAGGAGAAAAAATATTGCGTAGGTGCCATCAAAGTGCACGACTCACTTACGCACTGCTTATCTGATTATCTCCATTTTCTTGCATGACACATGCACCTTGATTCTAGATGTCTCGCGTGTTGGGAAAAGGATGAACAAAGCTCACGTAAAAGAAAAGAGTTGAAGAGCATAGATTCCCGACGATCGAGGAGGAGCAAGGAACCTCGTGGTGGAGTGTCTGCAAGGAACCTTGCGCGTTTTCCCCTGTTTTTTGCCCCCTGCCCACCTATAAACAAATAAAAGAACATGAACTCTTCGCTAACCACTAGAAACGGTACATCGGGATGCTAAGTTGAAGATGTTTTATACTCCCTATGTTCCCAAATATAAGTCTTTTTAGAGATTTCAATAAGGGACTACATAGGAAACAAAATGAGTGAATCTACACTCTAAAATATGTCTACATACATCCGTATGTTGTAGTCTATTTGAAATGGCTAGAAATACTTATATTCAGGAATGGATGGAGTAGTTTATATTGATAACCATGCAACAAGCCACGCATGTACAGGACGCATGCAGCCATGCATGTACACAAGCCAACGCACTAACTCCATCTGATCCAAATCATGCACATACGCGCACAGCATGGAGCACACAACGCACGTACAGAACACGTGCATGCACACATGCTCGGCCGCAGAATGCACGTGAATAACACATGCATATGCACACACTCGGCTGCATGGAGGCGTGCACCATCTGCGGTGACGTACGGCTTGTCGTGCTATGGCGAAGCTCGCACGCAACGACTCCTATGCATCTCTTGCGGCACCTCTTTGCCGTCGTTGCTCAACGACTAGTCGGAGACAAAGACGACTGATACGTCTCCAACGTATCTATAATTTTTGATTGTTCCATGCTATTATATTACCCCTTTAGGATGTTTATAGGCTTTATTTTACACATTATATCATTTTTGGGACTAACCTACTAACCGGAGGCCCAGCCCGTATTGGTTATCAAACGGAGTCCAAACGGAATGAAACCTTCGGGAGTGTGATTTTTGGAATGAATGTGATCCAGAGGACTTGGAGTGCAAGTCAAGAAGCAGCTGAGGCGGCCACGAGAGGGTAGGGCGTGCCCCCCTATAGGGTGCGCCCCCTATCTTGTGGGCCCCTCGGGCGGCCACCGACATACTTCTTCCTCCTATATAAGCCTACATACACCAAAAACATCCAGGGAGCCAACAAAACACAATTTCCACCGCCATAGCCTTCTATATCCGCGAAATCCCATCTTGGAGCCTTCGTCGGCGCTCCACCGGAGGGGCAATCGACCATGGAGGGCTTCTACATCAACACCATAGCCCCTCCAATGAGTTGTGAGTAGTTTACCACATACCTTCGGGTCCATAGTTATTAGCTAGATGGCTTCTGCTCTCTTTTTGGATCTCAATAGAATGTTCTCCCCCTCTCTTGTGGACATCTATTCGATGTAAACTCTTTTTGTGGTGTGTTTGTCGAGATCCGATGAATTGTGGGTTTATAATCAAGTTTATCTATGAGAAATATTTGAATCTCCTCTGAATTCTTTTATGTATGATTGAGTTATCTTTGCAAGTCTCTTCGAATTATCGATTTGGTTTGGCCTACTAGATTGATCTTTCTTGCCATGGGAGAAGTGCTTAGATTTGGGTTCAATCTTGCGGTGTCCTTACCCAGTGACAGCAGGGGTTGCAAGGCACGTATTGTATTGTTGCCATCGAGGATAAAAAGATGGGGTTTATATCATATTGCATGAATTTATCCCTCTACATCATGTCATCTTGCTTAAGGTGTTACTCTGTTCTTATGAACTTAATACTCTAGATGCAGGCAGGAGTTGGTCGATGTGTGGAGTAATAGTAGTAGATGTAGGCAGGAGTCGGTCTACTTGTTGCAGACGTGATGCCTATATACATGATCATGCCTAGATAATCTCATAATTATTCACTTTTCTATCAATTGCTCGACAGTAATTTGTTCACCCACCGTAATACTTGCTATCTTGAGAGAAGCCACTAGTGAAACCTATGGCCCCCGGGTCTATCTCTTATCATATTTGCTTCCAATCTACTTTTATTTGCATCTTTACTTTTTGCATCTATATTATAAAATACCAAAAATATATTTATCTTATCATACTATCTCTATAAGATCTCACTTTTGCAAGTGGCCGTGAAGGGATTGACAACCCCTTTATTGCGTTGGTTGCGAGTTCTTTGTTTGTTTGTGTAGGTGTGTGGGACTTTTGAGGAGCCTCCTACTGGATTGATACCTTGGTTCTCAAAAACTGAGGGAAATACTTACGCTACTATTGCTGCATCACCCTTTCCTCTTCAAGGAAAACCAACACAAGCTCAAGACGTAGTAAGAAGGATTTGTGGCGCCGTTGCCGGGGAAGCTTCCACCAAGTCAAGTCAAGACTCGACCTCCCGCCAATGTGCGATTTCTAGCGCCGTTGCCGAGGAGGTCTTCGCTCAAGTCAAGACATACCAAGTACCCATCACAAACTCATCTCCCTCGCACTTACATTATTTGCCATTTGCCTCTCGTTTTCCTCTCCCCCACTTCACCCTTGCCGATTTATTTTCCCTCTCTTTCCCAATCTCCTTCTCTCTCTCTTTCACTTGCTTTTTTTTGTTTTCTTGTGTTCCTGTTTGTCCTTATGGCTTTGCCTAAGGGTTCCGACCACCTTCTTAGAAGGTTGGAAGAGATTGAATCAAATATTAGAAGCTTTATGAATTTGCAATTTGAGCATAATAATTTCTTCAGAAAAGAGCTTAAGGAACAAAAAAGTTTTTTGGGGTTTATGAACAAAGAGCTTGATGATATCAATAAAGAATTTTATGGTGTGAACTCTCAAATTGCCCGTCTTGAAGATGCTATAGCCAAAATTTCTGATAAGCAAGCCACCTTAGTCAATAAGATGGCCGCCAAACCAGAAAAGTTAGATGAAAATAATGATGAAGATCTTAAAGTTATTGATGCGTCTCCTATTAGATCTTTGTTTTGCAATATGAATCTTGATAATTATGGGACTGATGATGAGTCAACTTTGCCTAGAAGGCGTCCCAAGAATTCGGAGTCTTTAGATCTTGATGCTAAATTTGGTAAAAGTAGGATTGGAGAGGTCATGACTTTAAATAGCATTGAACCCACTATCTCGGATTTCAAGGAATTTGATTATGATAATTGTTCTTTAGAGGGTTGTATTTCCTTGTTGCAATCCGTTGTTAATTCTCCTCATGCTTATAGTCAAAATAAAGATTTTACCAAACACATCGTTGATGCCTTGATGCAATCTTATGATGAAAAACTTAATTTGGAAGTTTCTATACCTAGAAAACTAAATGATGAGTGGGAACCTACTATAAAGATTAGAATTAAAGATCATGAGTGTTTTTCTTTGTGTGATTTGGGTGCTAGTGTTTCCATGATTCCGAAAACTTTATGTGATATTCTAGGTTTCCATGATCTTGATGATTGCTCTTTAAGTTTGCACCTTGCGGATTCCACCATTAAAAAGCCAATGGGAAGGATCAATGATGTTCTCATTGTTGCAAATATAAATTTTGTGCCCGTAGATTTTATCGTTCTTGATATAGATTGCAATCTTTCTTGCCCTATTATTCTTGGTAGACCTTTCCTTAGAATGATTGGCGCGATTATTGATATGAAGGAAGGGAATATTAGATTCCAATTTCCATTAAAGAAAGGCATGGTGCACTTTCCAAGAAATGAAGTCAAATTACCTTATGAATCTATCATGCGAGCTACTTATGAATTTAGTGCCAAAGATGGCACTACTTAGATCTATCTTCGCTTTTATGCCTAGCTAGGGGCGTTAAACGATAGCGCTAGTTAGGAGGAAACCCAATTTTCTTTGTGTTTTTTGTTTTTGTTCCTTTTTAGCAATAAATCTTGCATCTACCTTCTGTTTAGATGTGTTTTTATCTTTTAATTAGTGTTTGTGCCAAGTAGAACCTATAGGATAACCTATGATTATAGTTGATTTGATTCTGCTGAAAAACAGAAACTTTGCACGCACGAATTTAGTTTTGTTAAATCACAGAAACGTGATTTTGCGTTGATTCTTTTTGCTGCTAATCAATAGACAAATTGTCCAGGACTTCCTTTTTTTTAGAGTTCCAGAAGTTTGTGTTAGTTACAGATTCTTACATACTGTTCCGTTTTTGACAGATTCTGTTTTTCACGTGTTGTTTGCTTATTTTGATGCATCTATGGCTAGTAAAATAGTTTATAAACCATAGAGAAGTTGTAATACAGTAGGTTTAACACCAAAATAAATAAATAATGAGTTCATTACAGTAAATTATGTGGTGGTTTTGTTTTCTTTCACTAATGGAGCTTATAAGATTTCCTGTTGAGTTTTGTGTTGTGAAGTTTTCAAGTTTTGGGTAAAGCTTTTATGGACTATGGAATAAGGAGTGGCAAGAGCTTAAGCTTGGGGATGCCCATGGCACCCCAAGATATTCAAGGATAGCCAAAAGCCTAAGCTTGGGGATGCCCCGGGAAGGCATCCCCTCTTTCATCTTTGTTCATTGGTAACTTTACTTGGAGCTATATTTTTATTCGCCACATGATATGTGTTTTGCTTGGAGCGTCGTGTATTATATTAGTCTTTGCTTTTTAGTTTCCCACAATCATCCTTGCTATACACACCTTTTGGGAGAAGCCTACTTGATTAGGATTTGCTAGAATACTCTATGTGCTTCACTTATATCTTTTGAGCTTGATAGTTTTTGCTCTAGTGCTTCACTTATATTTTTTAGAGCATGATGGTGACTTAATTTTGAAGAAATTGCTAGTCTCTCATGCTTCACTTATATCTTTTTGAGAGTCTTTTAGAACAGCATGGTATTTGCTATGGTTACAAAGTTGGTCCTAGAATGATGAGCATCCAAGTTGGGTATAAGAAAAACTATCATAGAAAAGAATTGGATGCTATGATCAATATGATGCTTGATAATTGTTTTGAGATATGGAGGTAGTGATATTAGAGTCATGCTAGTTGAGGTGATTATGAAAATACTTGTGTTAAGGGTTGTGATTCCCGTAGCATGCACGTATGGTGAACCGCTTTGTGATGAAGTTGGAGCACAATATTATTTATTGATTGTCTTCCTTATGAGTGGTGGTCGGGGACGAGCGATGGTCTTTTCTTACCAATCTATCCCCCTAGGAGCATGCGCGTAGTGCTTTGGTTTTTGATGACTTCTAGATTTTTGCAACAAGTACATGAGTTCTTTTGACTAATGTTGAGTCCATGGATTATACGCACCTCACCCTTCCACCATTGCTAGCCTCTCTTGTGCCGCGCAACTTTTGCCGGTACCATACACCTACCATATACCTTCCTCAAAACAGCCACCATACCTACCTATTATGGCATTTTCATAGCCATTCCGAGATATATTGCCATGCAACTTTCCACCGTTCTGTTCATATGACACGCATTACTTTTGTCATATTGCTTTTTGCATGATCATGTAGTTGACATTGTATATGTGGCAAGGCCACCTTCATAATTTTCATACATGTCGCTCTTGATTCATTGCATATCCCGGTACACCGCCGGAGGCATTCATATAGAGTCATATCTTGTTCTAGCTTTGAGTTGTAATTCTTGAGTTGTAAATCCATAAAAGTGTGATGATTTTCATTATTAGAGCATTGTCCTAGTGAGGAAAGGATGATAAAGACTATGATTCCCCCACAAGTCGGGATGAGACTTCGTACTTTACAAAAAAGAAAAAAAAAGAAGGAAAAAAAGAGAAAGGCCAAAAAGAAAAAAAGAAAGGCCAAAGAAAAAAAAGAAAAAAAAAGAAAAAAAGAAAATGAGAGAAAAAGAGAGAAGGGACAATGCTACTATCTCTTTTTCCACACTTGTGCTTCAAAGTAGCACCATGATCTTCATGATAGAGAGTCTCATATGTTGTCACTTTCATATACTAGCGGGAATTTTTCATTATAGAACTTGGCTTGTATATTCCAATATGATGGGCTTCCTCAAAATGCCCTAGGTCTTCGTGAGCAAGCAAGTTGGATGCACACCCACTTAGTTTCTTTTGTTGAGCTTTCATATATTTATAGCTCTAGTGCATCCGTTGCATGGCAATCCCTACTCACTCACATTGCTATCTATTAATGGGCATCTCCATAGCCCGTTGATACGCCTAGTTGATGTGAGACTATCTTCTCCTTTTTGTCTTCCCCACAACCACCATTCTATTCCACATATAGTGATATGTCCATGGCTCACGCTCATGTATTGCGTGAAAGTCGAAAGAGTTTGAGATTATTAAAGTATGAAATAATTGCTTGGCTTGTCATCGGGGTTGTGCATGATTAAATACTTTGTGTGATGAAGATAGAGCAACAGCCAGACTATATGATTTTGTAGGGATAACTTTCTTTGGCCATGTTATTTTGAGAAGACATGATTACTTTGATTAGTATGCTTGAAGTTTCACCATTTTCATGTTAATATGAACTTTTATTTTGTATCATTTGGATCTGAACATTCATGCCACAATAAAGAAAATTACATTGAGAATTATGCTAGGTAGCATTCCACATCAAAAATTCCTTTTTTATCATTTACCTACTCGAGGACGAGCATAAATTAAGCTTGGGGATGCTTGATACATCTCCAACGTATCTATAATTTGTGATTGTCCCATTCTATTATATTACACTTTTTGGATGTTTATGGGCTTTATTTTACACATTTCTATCATTTGTGGGACTAACCTACTAACCAGAGGCCCAGCCCGTATTGCTGTTTTTTTTGCCTATTTTAGTATTTCGAAGAAAAGGAATATCAACCGGAGTCCAAACGGAATGAAACCTTCGGGAGCGTGATTTTTGGAACGAACGTGATCCAGAGGACTTGGAGTGCAAGTCAAGAAGCAGCCGAGGCGGCCACGAGAGAGTAGGGCACTCCCCCCCTATAGGGCGCGCCCCCTATCTCGTGGGCCCCTCGAGCGGCCACCGACGTATTTCTTCCTCCTATATAAGCCTACGTACCCCGAAAACATCAAGGGAGCCAACGAAACACAATTTCCACCGCCGTAACCTTCTGTATCCGTGAGATCCCATCTTGGAGCCTTCGTCGATGCTCAGCCGGAGGGGGAATCGACCATGGAGGGCTTCTACATCAACACCATAGCCCCTCCGATGAGTTGTGAGTAGTTTACCACAGACCTTCGGGTCCATAGTTATTAGCTAGATGGCTTCTTCTCTCTTTTTGGATCTCAATACAATGTTCTCCCCCTCTCTTGTGGAGATCTATTCGACGTAAACTCTTTTTGCGGTGTGTTTGTCGAGATCCGAGGAATTGTGGGTTTATGATCGAGTTTATCTATGAGAAATATTTGAATCTCCTCTGAATTCTTTTATGTATGATTGAGTTATCTTTGCAAGTCTCTTCGAATTATCAGTTTGGTTTGGCCTACTAGATTGATCTTTCTTGCCATGGGAGAAGTGCTTAGCTTTGGGTTCAATCTTGCGGTGTCCTTACCCAGTGATAGCAGGGGTTGCAAGGCACGTATTGTATTGTTGCCATCGAGGATAAAAATATGGGGTTTATATCATATTGCATGAATTTATCACTCTACATCATGTCATCTTGCTTAAGGCATTACTCTATTCTTAAGAACTTAATACTCTAGATGCAGGGAGGAGTCGGTCGATGTGTGGAGTAATAGTAGTAGATGCAGGCAGGAATCGGCCTACTTGTTGCGGACGTGATGCCTATATACATGATCATGCCTAGATAATCTCATAATTATTCGATTTTCTATCAATTGCTTGACAGTAATTTGTTCACCCACCGTAATACTTATGCTATCTTGAGAGAAGCCACTAGTGAAACCTATGGCCCCCGGGTCTATCTCTTATCATATTTTCTTCCAATCTACTTTTATTTGCATCTTTACTTTTTGCATCTATATTATAAAATACCAAAAATATATTTATCTTATCATACTATCTCTATTAGATCTCACTTTCGCAAGTGGCCGTGAAGGGATTGACAACCCCTTTATTGTGTTGGTTGCGAGTTCTTTGTTTGTTTGTGTAGGTGCGTGGGACTTTTGAGGAGCCTCCTACTGGATTGATACCTTGGTTCTCAAAAACTGAGGGAAATACTTATTCTACTATTGCTGCACCACCCTTTCCTCTTCAAGGAAAACCAACGCAAGCTCAAGACGTAGCAACGATCGCAGCCTCAGCCTTAGAGCTAGCACTGATGGAAAAACACGCACGCTGCACGCACACGAGCATGTACGGAGTGCCCATGACGTGGTGCGTCCCCAGTCGCCTCTACTCCTTCTGTGCATGTTGTCTATCAAGGCGGCTGCATGCTAATGATGATGTGGGTGTGATCTTCTAGGACTCAGATGATGACGAGGAAAATTATGAGACACAAGGTGACGTACACCGTCAAGGTCCAGGGTCAAGGGGGTGCTAGTAAGTGCTTAGATGTGCTTAGATGAGGTGTTAAGTGCATTAAATGGCTTAATAACTCAAGTCTTCAATGCATAGGTGCTTAGTTTATTGGTTCCACATCATATTTTATGCCTACGTGGCAGGCTTAGCAGCTATACATGGTGGAGCACTGGGAGAGGCCAAGGCTGGTCATAGTGGGGAGTAACTTATACTGTAACATATTACTATGTTACTCTAAACATCTCTATAAACCGGAAAGGAGGGAGTAGTAACATAGACTAGTGTCATATGTAGAGTATGGGAGCACATGATATTTCCCCGTCCAGACCGATCCCAAGTTGGCTTCTCACCTTCTTGGCCCAACAAAAGCCCCTCCCCCTCCCACATGCGCTTCCCGCCCGGCGCCAGCTGAGCCCGCCGCTCCACATTAATGGCAAGTCAGGGCAACGTGACCTCTCATTGCTTCCGCGTTTCAGACTACACAGTGGAGAGTAACTGTAGATCAAGTACTACAATTAGATGACATAAGCAGGCTATAAGGATTTAAATATAGTATTTGTGCTTAGTTGGAGGAGAGAGAAGAGGAGAGAGAAGAGAAGCGGGTTGTAGACGTGTAGCCGGTTGTACTCCAACATACTTTGTGAGACAAATGGTGGGGCCATTATTAATGATATAGTATTTATACTAAAGGGACTAACGGACGCCTTAATTACTCCATCTTTTTGAGACAAAACTTGGTGGGATTATTATTGACTTGGTCGTGGGGTTTGGGGGCCAAAGGCCTACTATTATACTCGCACGACCGACCTGACATGCTCTACCCTAGCCGTTGTTGTATCATATGGTTTCGCACCGTTCCAGATCTTAGCGCCGCCACGCAATTCCTCTCCAGCCCTCCTTCCGGTGTGCACCGCGAGAAGGGCCAGCAGTCCTCCGAACCCCACCTTTCGTGATCCTATATGGGAGAGGGGAGATCAGGTTTTTGGGGAGCACACTCCTGTGACTGCTGCGAGCAACGACTTCCTCAACGACAGCCTTCTTCCCCGACCTCGGTGACCTCTTCATCAATGACATGAGTGACAATATCAACCACATCGGTTCTGCTCCGGCTGTACAGTATGTGATTCTATCCTCCTGGTTTAGTCCGCATCATTACTCTGATGTTTGCAATTGATGTCATGATCTATTTGCTGCTGATTCGGATTAAATCTCATACTAAATTGCTCATATATTCAACAATCCAATCCAAAAACCTGATTATAGGCAATTTACTCCGAGTGGTTTTGCTACGCTTTTGAAGCCGCCTACTTTTAAGGGGGTGCAATATAAAAGGTGGCGCACAAGAGCAGTATATTGGTTTTAGATCATGTACTGCTATGACGCCACTAAGGGTAAGCCTGAGGGCAATCTTAATCCTACACAGCAGGAAGCTTTTCAGAACATGGATACCCTCTTGAAAGCCACCCTGCTGAGTGTTCTTGACGATTCCATTGTGCATTCATATATGTCGTTTGACAGCGGCAAAAGACATGTGGGCTGCGCTCGAGGCCAAGTTTGGGCCCTCGGGCGCTGGCAACGAGTTGTACATCATGGAGCAATTCTATGACTACAAGATGACTGATGAGCGCTCTGTTGTTCAGAAGACTCATGAGATACAGTCACTCTCTAAGGAGCTTGAGTACTTTAAGTGTGTGTTGCCGGACAAAATTGTTGCTGGGACCATCATTGCCAAGCTTCCACCTTCATGGAATGATTTTGCTACTTCTCTGAAAAACAAGAGACATGAGTTTTCTGTTTTGGATCCCATTAGCACTCCTGATTTTGAGGAGAAGGCAAGAGCAAAAGACACATGTGCTTGGGTCGCTGAGGGAGCTTCTAGTGCCCACATGGTACACGAGAAGAACTTCCAGCCCAACCAGCCCCAAAACAACAAGAACAAATCTCTGGGGAAAGGCAAGTTTGATGCAAAGAACAAGCCGTCACATTCTACCAACTTCAAGAAGAATTCTCATAACGGGAAGGGATACAAACCTCAGTTTTGGTAGCACCGCACAAAATTTATATGGTTGCATCTACCTGTTGTCAGCTAACCTCATGGTGCTCCAGGTATTCCTACATTTGTAACTAGGTACTATGACCACCGCAAGATGAAATTAGCTTATTCATACGTTGACTTGTTGAATGCAGTGCAGAACGATCCTGTCATGTGTGGAGGAGCAAACATGCAGTGCAACTGATTTTCTTTATTTCCACACCTTCTCACAGCTTTGTATTGGCTATAGTATGGTGAATCATTGAGATGCATTGACATGCTGAACTTTTGTTCTTCTGAATGTTAGTATGCATACCGTATCTTCTGAAGCTTAGTTTAATGTGAGTGTTTGCATCCAGTACCGCATCCTCTAATTTGATGGATGCACACAGAGAAAACAAATCTCCTTAATTTACTCCATAACCACCCTATAAAATAGGCCTAGTAACAAACCAGGCACATGCAGTGGCCGGCGGGCACATGCATCCTGCATGCATGGCCAGTTAGCCAAGTCCATGCGCCAGCTCCAATGCAGCAACGCAAAAGAAGAGAGCGGTTCTTGGGAAAAAGCGAGTAGTTAGTGCATCAGGCCTTATAAACACGAATAGCTCGCTCTCCCGCTTCCGTCTCCCCCCCCCCAATTCCCCCCACTCCCCAATCTTCCTCACTCGTCCAGAAAACCCCCGCTCACCATCTTCCTCACTCGTACAAAAAATGCCTGCTCCTCTTCTTCCACTCCTACAGAAATTCCCAGCCCTCCTTCTTCCCCACTCGCACTGCCACTAGGCTCGTCTCTGGCTACTCTGCTCAAACCCGTGAGCTTGGCACGACGCCCACAAGGAAAATGGAGTCGGCTGGCCCCAATGCCAAGAAGATGAGGCTCCCGCCAGCAGCGACGCCGGTTGTAGATCCCGCACCCGGTAGTGCGGGGAGAAGCGGCGAGCCCCACCACCCCCAACCGGATCTGACGAACCGGTAGAATCTCCGGTGGACCGCATCAGCAATCTCCCGAACGTTATCCTTGAGGAGTTCATCTCGCTTCTCCCCACCAAGGATTGCTGCCGCACACAAGTCCTATCAACTCGGTGGCGCCCTCTATGGCGCACCGCGCCCCTCAATCTCGACTGTCGTCAGATATCTGTCCTTCCTGAATTTGATCTCCTTAGAGCCATCGTCTCTTCTTACCAGCAGGTCCCCGTTCAATGCCTCTGCATCCCGACATGCTACCTGCTGTCCATACCCGGCAAGGTGGATGCTTGGCTGACATCCCTTGAATTCGGAAAACTCCAGCAGTTTGAATTGTACCATTACCACAAAAGTATCATACGACGAACACACCAAGAATTCGTGCCCACACCACCATTGTCCATCTCGCGGTTTTCCTCCTCTCTCCACACCGCCACCTTCGCCCGGTGCCATCTACCAGATGATCTGGTACAAATGCTTCGACTCCCACTGCTAAAAAAAACTTTCGCTTGTGGTGGTTTATCAGTCGGAGGCCTCACTGCACAGCATCATCCACTCCAGTTGCCATGCCCTAGAGCGCTTGCTGATTGTTTTGGGAATAGAAATCGGTATCAGTTGTCTCCAAATAAAGTCGCCTCACCTTAAAAGCATTGGAATTTGTTTTAAAGGACAGCAGCTCATCATCGAAGACGCCCCTTCACTTGAAAGTTTGCTCCTTGATAATTGTTATACACCTTCACAAATAATTGTCATCTCTCCGCCCAAACTGGAGACCTTGGGTGTAATTCGTGACCCGTTTAATAATCACAAAGAGTTGGTGTTTGGCTCCTCAGTTTTTCAGATACCGTATATTATCATCTACACATTTGTAATCATATGCTGCATTTTTCATTTGTGCGCATAAGTTTTATATCATCTTGGAGTACACTTTGGGTACTAATATTATGTTATATGCTCAATGAAGAGTTCGTCCATTGATAGCCTATCAATGCTGCTAGATTCTGTCAAGATCATATATATCATAATGTATAGTTCTGATCTGGACATAATTATTGGCTTGCTGTGATGCTTTCGATCTCTGGAGAATTTATACATAGAGGTGATGATTTCATGCACATTGAAAGCCCATATATATTGTACTAGAATTAACTGTTCAGCTGTCGTTCTTTCAACATATTCTTTTTTCAGACCTTAACTGTTTTCAATCTTCATGTCTACTTAGGCAGAACCACATGGAGAAAAATATATAACCAATCGGTGGCGTAATAAGCACAAGGATTTTCTCAGTTCTCATGACATTTGTTTGAGGACAATAACGATGGAACGATATGCATCCAACCAGGCAAACAGAAGCTTTGTCACATTCTTCCTGTTGAATGCGAGGTTACTATTGTCCATGAGGCTTAATTTTTACCGCAAGAGATTTCTCACGGACGGACATGTTGAACAACAAAAAAAGAAGTTTCAGGTGGACAAATGTGCTTCTAAATGTGCTCGGCTTCTATTTACAACAAGTTGTAGTCATCCTGAAATAAATATTTTTGCACAGGATGTTGACTTTATGGATCAGACCGATCCATTTGTTTGTGACTACAAAAAAGAGTGGTTGGGTTAGATGTTACTGTCATGGTCAATCTGGGTTTTGTCTAAAAATTTGATGAACAATTACTACTTGGGCTTTTTGTACCATTTGTATGCTTGAGTTGCATGTTGTTGCCCTCGTACTCCCCTCCACCTACCACTACACTGCCGCATCTTCCACGGCTGTTGTTCGTTCCCGTTCGAGGCCTCACCGTCGTTCTCCGCCTTGGTTCGCTTGCTGTGCCCGCCGCCGTATGGTGTTGTCAACATGGTCAACAACCAAGAGGAAACAGGAGATGACTGTACATGGAGAGGCTGACAGTAGGGACCCACCAAGGTCATTGCATTTCGCAAGCAGGTGCCTCGTTATTACAAGCCAAAAAAATACTTCCTCCTAATTGTTTGAAAACTAGGTCCCCACGCCATTGTCAATGTAGTCAATAAACGAGAAAATTACACAACAAGCCGATAACATCAGGGACCCAGCAGCTCGCCCAGTTGTTTTTCAGTTTCAGAGACGGAGCTCAACTGCGCGTTGTGCGGGGGCTGTGGCCCGTCTAGCCCACGATTACACTTTTATTAAGCACATGACGAGCCCAATTGATATAGTTTTTCTTTCTAAAATTGGCTAGCCCAGTTCTTTTTTTATAGAATACCAAAACCGAGGCCTACTTGCTTTTCTCAGCCCTGCTGGGCTGCAAATCTTTCAAGGCGAGGAGGGATGTAAGCAGTAAGAAATGGGCTCCCCTAGAAAATGGGCTATATGTTGTAAGAAATGGGTTGTAAATTTTTAAACCAAAGCCAACCGGCAATTGCATTAAAATATCATTTTTCGGGATTTCTCTACTCTCTACTCTTATAAAAACCAAAGCCAACTGGCAATTACATTAAAATATCATCTTTTCTCCCACAAGATAAACTACTCATACAAATGCATCTTCATGTTCCGTGCAAGGAACGGGCATCTTGCTAGTTAAGATTCAAAATTTCATTCATTTTTTTGCGGAGAATTGTTTTTTGAATTTTATTTTGATATAATTTTTTGAAAATTATTTTTAACGTGACTCAAAATTTCGTGATTAAAAGAGTTCGGACCCCACCGAAATATGCAAAATTTCATTGAATTTTTTAGCAGTGCCCAGAATATATGGTCTGTAATGCTAATAAAAAGAATATGGGCTTCAAATATCCTTAAGAATTAGCAAATGGGCTGTAAATTATTGAAAATAATGGTTAATGGGTTGTATGATGTTTTCCATAGATTTGGAGGCTGACTTCTGGGCCTACTAGGTTGACGATGACGCTGTCCTAAATTGTTTTTGATGCGTACGCAAGGCTTGGTCAACTTATTCAACACACAACAGTGACTGTTGGATGTCCATCCAACGGCCGCCGTGCTTCTTCAATCTCTGATCTTCCTGCTCCAACCGACCAAACCAGCACCGGCGGGACTGCCTGCTCCCTCGTCCCGTGGCTGGCTGTGCTGCCACAGGCCATCCCTCTAACCACCCACACATCCTATTATTTTCCGGCGATGTCAGCTTCACCCCGTAGCCGACCAGTCAGCGCTCATACTCCCCTCAGCGTGGGCATCCGCTGCGGTGGCTTCGCCGGCTCTGGGTGGTTCTCTTCCTGGGCCTCACCCTTGTCCACCGCGTTTGTGCTCTCGGCGTGGCGAGGTCAACATGGTCAAAAACAACAGCCATCGGAAGAGGCTGACAGTAGGGGCCCACAAAGGGAAATGCCTCCTTATTACGTGCAAAAAAATGAATACTCCCCCTACTAGCTGGGACTTAGCTTCGTGGGAGGCTGACTTGTGGGCCTACTAAGTTGATGGGGATGGAGGGCTTTGTCAACTTAGTCAATATGAACGATTCTAGCTCTAGTGACCGTATGATGTCCATCCAATGGCCGTAGTGCTTCTTCAACCTCTGGTCTTCGTGCTCCAGCCACCCAAAGCAGTGCCGGTCGTGCCGCATGCTCCTGCCTCTCGTGGCCGGCTGTGATGCCACAGAGGCCTCACCGCCCCCTACTACTCCCACTGCTAGCCAGGCCATCCCTCTACTCACCCACACCCCCTGTTATTCTGCGGCGACGTCAAACTCAGACCGCAGCTGAACCAGTGAACCCTCGTACTCCTCTTCGTGTGGGCATCCACTGCTGTGTCTTCCCCGGCTCCGCGTCGTCCCCTTCCTAGGCCTCGCCGCCGTCCACCGCCGTGGTGCTCATGGCGCGGCATGGTCAATGTGGTAAACAACCGACTTCCATCGGAAGAGTACTGTATGTGGAGAAGCTGACAGCTGGGTCCACAGCGGCCGCAAGGAAGTGCCTCCTTATTACGCACAAAATAATTATTCCTCCACCTGACAGCAGGGACCCACCGGACGGGCCACCGTATTTTGCGAAAAAACATTCCCCCCTGACTGCTGGGACCCACCAGCTACACCTTCACACGCAAGGAAGTGCATCCGGGCAAAAAAGCAATTCGCCCCCTGACTGCTGGGACCCACCAGCTACATCTTTGCATGCAAGGAAGTGCCTGACAGTCGGGACCCACCTGGTCGAAGCGTATGTAGTGTTGTCATTCTGGTCGCGAACATGTACGTACATACTGGTCGATGTAGAGGCATGCCCGTGTCGTAGTAGAGGCACGCACGTAGCATGTACACATACGTACAACAGCCAGGATGCAAGAAAGAAAAATACGACCACGTATGTACAAATGGACGGGGTCTCGAACGCCTATTCGCGCATACATACGGCCAGGGCTTGTGTACATGGCTGGGTCGGAACGGAGAAACAGCGTCGTCGTCGTGTTCATGGGAAGCCAACCGGCTGGGTCAGAACAGAATGCATCGTCGTGTTCATCGGGAGGGCTTGGACAGAACAGGCGATGGAAACGAGGCCTGGCGTACAGCAGAACAGAGGAAATGGCCTTGTGTTCGACCGACCACGTTCGAAACGGGATCTTGTTCATTGGGACGGGTTTTGCATACCGCAAAACAGAGGAAACAGGCTTGCGTTGGACCTCCTACGGTCGAAACGGGGTCATGTTGATCGGAAGGGGTGTGGCGTACCGCAAAATGGACGAAATGGACTTGTGTTGGAGCGCTACGGTCAAAACGGGGGTCCTGTTCATCGAGAGGGGTGTGGCGTACCGCAAAACGAGACTCCACGGGATACTTCTCATCTCCACCGTCGACCTCCTCCAGCCTCCACGGGCTATTGTTCATCCACCGTCGACCTCCTCCAGCCTCCACATGGGAGTGTTCATCCATGGGCTCCTGTTTATCCAGCCTCCACCGCGCGCTACTCCACCGGCTACTGTTCAACCACCCCTCCACAGGCTACTGTTCAACCACCCCTCCACCGTCTACCGTTCATCCACCCCTCCAGGGGGTCGTCCTGTTCATCTAGCCCTCCACGGGGTCCTGTTCATCCAGCCCCAACCGGCTCGATCGATCGGGGTCCTGTTAATCCAGAGGCAACGCCACGGGGTCCTGTTCATCCACCCCCATCGCTCACTGTTCATCCACCCCCCCAACACTCACTGTTGATCCAGAGGCAGCATCTATCAGCTTCAGTTAGCAGCAGTAGCGAAGGAATCGCTCGATCGGGTTCAGTTAACAGCCATTGATCGATCACTCGGGTTCAGTAACGTGTAGCCTGCAGTGCAATCGCTCGGGTTCAATTAGAGCCCAACGCCTCGCTCGGGTTCAGTTAGAGCCCAATGCCTCGCACACACGCGCGTACGTGTACGAGAGAAACGCGCATCGCTCGGCCCCTACAACCCACCGTAACCGGGAACACTGATGACCCACAAGTATAGGGGATCTATCGTAGTCCTTTCGATAAGTAAGAGTGTCGAACCCAACAAGGAGCAGAAGGAAATGATAAGCGGTTTTCAGCAAGGTATTCTCTGCAAGTACTGAAATAAGTGGTAATAGATAGTTTTGTGATAAGATAAATTGTAACGAGCAACAAGTAACAAAAGTAAATAAAGTGCAGCAAGGTGGCCCAATCCTTTTTGTAGCAAAGGAAAAGTGAGGGAGTCCTGGATTAGGGGGTGTCCGGATGGCCGGACTAAGACCTTTGGCCGTACTCCCGGACTATGAAGATACAAGATTGAAGACTCCGTCCCATGTCCGGATGGAACTTTCCTTGGCGTGGAAGGCAAGCTTGGCGATACGATATGAAGATCTCCTCCCGTTGTATCCGACTCTGTGTAACCCTAGCCCTCTCCGGTGTCTATATAAACCGGAGAGTTTTAGTCCATAGGACGAACAACAATCATACCATAGGCTAGCTTCTAGGGTTTAGCCACTCCGATCTCGTGGTAGATCTACTCTTGTACTACCCATATCATCAATATTAATCAAGCAGGAGTAGGGTTTTACCTCCATTGAGAGGGCCCGAACCTGGGTAAAAACAACGTGTCCCTTGTCTCGTGTTACCATCCGCCTAGACGCACAGTTCGGGACCCCCTACCCGAGATCCGCCGGTTTTGACACCGACATTGGTGCTTTCATTGAGAGTTCCTCTGTGTCGTCGACTTTAGGCCCGATGGCTTCTTCGCTCGTCAATCGCGATGCGGTCCGGGATGAGACTTTTCTCCATGGACAGATCTTCGTATTCGGCGGCTTCGCACTATGGGCCAACTCATTCGGCCATCTGGAGCAGATCGAAAGCTACGCCCCTGGCCATCAGGTCAGGTTTGGAAGCTTAAGCGAAACGGCCGACATCCGCGGGGACTTGATCTTCGACGGATTCGAGCCACGACCGGGCGCGCCGCACTGTTACGATGGGCATGATTAAGCTCTGCCATCGGACAACACCCAGAGCGTCGCTCAGGTGTCCGCTCCGACCATTAGCTCGGAGCCCACTGCGCCAGTCGGGGACGGACGGTTGGACGCCGCCCCGGAAGCTGCAACCTCTACGGCGATAGAGCCGGATACCAGCCTAGTCCTTCGCAAGGCCCGTGACTCCAAGGTGCCGGACTCCGATCCGGACTCCGTAAATCCGGCACCTCTTCCGATTAAGCCCGATCGGGCTCCGGTCATGGAGTTCACCGCCGCGGACGTCTTTCAGCACTCGCCTTTTGGCGATATCCTGAATTCATTAAAGTCTCTCTCTTTGTCAGGAGAGCCCTGGCCGAACTACGGCCAACACGGTTGGGATGCGGACGACGAAGAAATTCGAAGCCCACCCACCACCCACTTTGTAGCCACTGTCGATGATTTAACCAACATGCTCGACTTTGACTCCGAAGACATCGACAGCATGGACGCCGATGAAGGAGACGATCAAGAACCAAGACCTATAGGGAACTGGAAAGCCACCTCGTCATATGAAATATACATGGTGGACACCCCTAAAGCGGGGGATGGCGAGGAGAAAACGGAGGATGATCCCTCCAAGAAGCAACCCAAGCGCCGACATCAGCGGCGCCGCTCTAAGTCCCGCCAAAGCAAAAACGGCGATTCCAGCACCGGAGATAACAACACGCCGGACAGCACCGAAGACAACCCCCTCCAGCAGGATTCAGTGCAAGAGGATGAAGGAGCCAGCCCTCATGAGAGAGCGGCCGACAAAGAGGATGAGGACGACAATTATATGCCTCCCTCCAAAGACAAGGCAAGCCTCGACGACGACGAATTCATCGTGCCAGAGGATCCCGTCGAACAAGAGCGTTTCAAATGCAGGCTCGTAGCCACGGCAAGCAGCCTCAAGAAGAAACAGCAGCAGCTTAGAGCTGACCAAGACTTGCTAGCCGACAGATGGACCGAAGTCCTGGCGGCCGAAGAGGATAAACTAGAACGCCCATCCAAGAGCTACCCAAAGCACAGGCTGCTACCCCAACTTGAGGAGGAAGCAACTAAACCTACATCACCAGCATACGATGCGCCCGATCGGCCACCCCGTGGCCGCGATAGAGAGGCCTTCAGGCCCTTGACCCAAGTCGCACCCCAGCACCGCTCAAAACATACCAGAGTACGGGGAGACGCAACAGACCTGCAAGACATCTTGGAGAATAAGGCAAGGCAAACAAGATCGATCTACGGATCGCATGGGTGCCCCGCTTCACGTGACGCTAGCCGTCACGCCGGACATAATAAGTATGGCCCGGCCGAATACAATAGACCAAGCTCGTCCGAGCTGCGTTGTGATATAGCCCAGTACAGGGGCGCCGCACACCCACTATGCTTCACAGACGAAGTAATGGATCATCAAATCCTCGAGGGCTTCAAACCCGTAAACATCGAATCATACGATGGCACAACATATCCTGCGGTATGGATCGAGGATTATCTCCTTCATATCCACATGGCCCGTGGTGATGATCTACAGGCCATCAGATACCTCCTGCTCAAGCTTAAAGGACCAGCTCGACATTGGCTTAACAGCCTGCCAGCGGAGTCAATTAGTTGTTGGGAGGACGTAGAATCCGCATTCCTTGACAACTTCCAGGGTACGTATGTGCGACCACCAGACGCCGATGACCTAAGCCACATAATCCAGCAACCAGAGGAATCGGCCAGACAATTCTGGACACGGTTCCTAACCAAGAAAAACCAAATAGTCGATTGACCGGACGCCGAGGCCCTTGCAGCCTTCGGGCACAACATCCGAGACGAATGGCTTTCCCGTCACCTAGGACAGGAAAAGCCAAAATCCATGGCAGCCCTCATGACACTCATGACCCGCTTTTGTGCGGGAGAAGACAGCTGGCTAGCTCGTAGCAATAACATAACCAAGAGCCCCGGCAATTCGGATACCAAGGACAACAACCGCAGTCATGTCGCAACAAGCATAAGCGCCGCATTAACGGTGACAATACTGAAGATACGGCAGTCAATGCCGGATTCAGAGGCTCTAAACCGGGTCAGCGGAAGAAGCCATTCAAAAGAAATCCTCAGGGCCCATCCAGCTTAGACCGGATACTCGATCGCTCGTGCCAGATACACGGCACCCCCGAACAGCCAGCCAATCACACCAACAGGGATTGTTGGGTGTTCAAGCAGGCAGGCAAGTTAAGTGCCGAAACCAGAGACAAGGGGCTACATAGCGATGACGAGGAGGGGCCCCGACCGCCGAAAAACAAAGGACAGAAGGGATTTCCCCCGCAAGTTCCGACAGTGAACATGATATACGCAACTCACATCCCCAAAAGGGAGCAGAAGCATGCTCTCAAAGACGTCTATGCATTGGAGCCAGTCGCCCCAAAGTTCAACCCATGGTCCTCCTGCCCGATCACCATCGATCGAAGGGACCATCCCACCAGCATCCGTCACGGCGGATTCGCCGCACTGGTCCTAGACCCAATTATCGACAGATTTCACCTTACCAGAGTCCTAATGGACGGCGGCAGTAGCCTGAACCCGCTTTACCAGGACACAATGCGAAAAATGGGCATCAATCCTTCAAGGATTAAACCCACAAAGACAACCTTCAAAGGTGTCATACCAGGTGTAGAGGCCAGCTGTACAGGCTCAGTTGCACTCGAAGTGGTCTTCGGATCCCCGGATAACTTCCGGAGCAAGGAGTTAATCTTCAACATAGTCCCATTCCGCAGCGGCTATCACGCCCTGCTTGGACGAACCGCATTTGAAAAATTCAATGCGGTGCCGCACTACGCATATCTCAAGCTCAAGATGCTAGGACCTCGCGGAGTCATCACGGTAAACGGAAACACCGAACGCTCTCTCCTAATGGAGGAGCACACGGCGGCCCTGGTGGCAGAAGTACAGAGTAGCCTCTCAAGGTAGTTCTCCAATCCAGGCGTCAAACGTCCGGACAATGTCAAGCGAGCCCAAAGTAACCTACAACAAATCTGGCTGGCATGTTCCGAGCAAGCATAGCAGTGCGGCCCCAACCCCAGCCCCCGCCAAATGGCGATACGGGTACCACGCGTACATAATTACGGCTTAGAGATACCATGGGCATAAGGGGAGGGGCACAACAACGGCACGCCTAGAATGCGGCTCAACCGCACTAAGGGGCTCCCTATTTCGTCGTTTTTCTTTTTACACACTTTCAGGACCCAACTATTCGGAAGGCCTGTCCGGCAATACACTTGCCGAACCCACGATGCAACAGCCAGGGAGAGAGCAAGCCACGTCAAAAGTCTAGGTGGTCTCTATAACGAGTTTAATACCTGTTTTACTTACAATCCCGCAGCTTGCCCCTGGAGGGGAACATGTCAAATACTCCCATCTCTTGCTTACCGCACTTCTTGTATCGTTCTGCTTCTGCAGTAGCCCTTTTTTAATAAACAATATATAGCTCTTACCTATTATTGTACTTATCTATTTTTTATATACAAATATGTTCAGTCATGACATTCTGCAACCGTACACTTTGGTGCGGACAATACACCAGGGGCTTACAACACCCTATAACATGGTGTGAGAAGACCGAACACTCTCACGAGTGCGGCACCCCGAACTTATAGCACTATATGCATCGGCTTTGAATCATGTCTTTGGTCAATAGTTGGGTTTGCCTGGCTCCCATGTTTTGGTACCTTACGTTCCGCATTGTTGGCTAAGGTAGCGCTGGGAGAACCACTACGATTGTGCCCCAGTTGAGCTGGGTTAACACCTCAGTAGAGAAAGCTAAAACTGACTGTCATGATAGTGCGAGAGACCGGTCACTGTTCGCGAGGTTTCTTCGAGTCCTTAAAGACTTATGCCGCTTCGAGCGAGGAACCGAACTTATCCAGCCTAGGCGTGGATAGTGCTCCGAACTCGGTCTTCCGAATACTAGGGGCTTCGCCAAAATTTAAAATTATAGAATTCTATGGCTAAGTGAGAGTGATAAAGCATTATAAGTCCGATGGCCTGGTTCGTTGTGCTGAACGCCTCCCTAGATGGACCCAAGAATGCGAACAAGAGCGCTCAGGTTTATCCTGAACACCCCAGCACTCGTGGCATGGGGGTCGAAGCCGATGACTTGCATCTCTCAGATTTGATAAACGGCCACACAGAAGGTAATATTTTAAATTAACAAGCGTTGCTCAACGCATATGAACAAAGCTTCAGCGTACAGGATAACAAATGCGAGTCTACTAAAAAATTACATCTTTGGAGCACTCATCCGCTATACGGCGGGAACCCTTCAGAACACCATTATAATACATCTCAGGCGTACGATACTCCTTGCCCGGCGGTGGCGCGTCCGTCAACAGCTTCTCCGTGTCTAGCTTGCCCCAGTGCACCTTAGCACGGGCAAGGGCCCGACGGGCACCTTCAATACAGACGGAGCGCTTGACGACCTCAATCCACGGACACGCGTCCACCAACCGCTGCACCAGACCGAAGTAGCTCCCAGGCATGACTTCTCCAGGCCACACCCGAGCTATGAGGCCCTTCATGGCCAGTTCGGCCACCTTGTGGAGCTCGACCACCTGCTTCAGATGGTCGCTCAAGGGCACCGGATGTTCGGCCTCAGCATACTGAGACCAGAACACTTTTTCCGTCGAACTCCCCTCTTCGGCTCGGTAGTATGCGGCGGCATCAGACACACTACGGGGCAGATCGGCGAACGCTCCTGGAGAGCTCCGGATTCGGGTAAGTAGCAGATAATTAACTTTTATATTTTTGCTTTGCATAAAGAATTCCTTACCCGCGGCTATCTTCTTCATCGCCTCGATCTCCTGAAGGGCCTTCTGGGCTTCGGCCTTAGCGGTCTTGGCACTCTCAATAGCTAAGGCAAGCTCGGACTCTCGAGTCTTCGAGTCACGCTCCAAACTCTCATGTTTTTCCACGAGAGCCTGGAGCTCTTGCCGCACCTCCGCCACCCGCGCCTCCTGCTTCTCTCGCTCGGTGCGCTCCAAGGCCGCACTCTTTTCGGCCTTGGAGACCGCCTCCTTTAGGGTCGCCACCTCGGTCGTGGCTCCTGCAACATTTACGTTGGTCCTATTATTATTTTGCAACCAAGTATTTCTATATACATTTACAGGAGGTACTATGTACCCTCTTTATCCTCGAGCTGCTTCTTGGCACGGCCGAGCTCACTCTCGGACTGCTCGAGGCTTTCCTTCAATGCATTGACCTCCGCAGTCAGTGCGGCAGAGGTCCGCAGCGCAACCTGCATTCCCATATTGACATATTTCTATTAGACTCCTGCGTATATCTTTTTAGATCCTCAGCTCAGCTTTTCTTTCCGAACACCGAACTGGGCATCAGGGGCTACTGTCTATGCGGTAATATTTTTTATATGTTTTTGAACACATACCTCAAAGCTCGTTAACAGGCTTGTACAGGCTTCCGTCAGCCCGCTCTTGGCGGACTGAACCTTCTGAATCACCGCACTCATAACAGTGCGGTGTTCCTTGTCGATGGAGGCGCCGTTAAGCGCCTCCAGCAAATTGTCCGGTGCCTCTGGATGGATGGAAGTCGCCGGCGTCGCAGGCTTGCCCTTCTTATGAAGGCGCCACCTGTCGGACTCTGGAACCGCTGATGGTTCCGGAGCAGTGTCTGGCCCGGGGCCAGACTTAGATCCCTCTGGGGCTTTACCCCCTTCGGTCTGGAGTCTGGGAGATTGCCTTGCGGCGCCTCCAGGACCACCTCCTCCTGGTTTAGTCCCTTTCAGGACCCCACCTCGGCGTCGTCCGCAGGGAGCGGGGAGGAGGTCGTCAGAAGCGAAGCGCTGTTCACATCCGACGAATTCAGGGAGCCGCTCGACGAATCACCGAGCTGAGCTCTGGGCGGACTGCATGATTAAAATTTGGCGTAAGACATTACCAAATAATACAAGAGCGCCATGAGTCATTCGGGTAACCGGACACTTACGACTTTGCCAGGGGCTTGACCCTGGATGGCCATTCCTCCCCGCCGTCTTCGGCATCGGAGGCATAGTCCGGAAGATGGGTCTTCCCCTTCTTGGACCCTCCGGCCTCCCCAGTTGGGGCGGCCTTCCTTTTCTTTCCGCCCCCCATTGGAGGGGGAGAGGCTTCTTCTTCTCCTTCCTCCTCCTCGTCTTCCGAAGCGGAGGGCGCGTCGGGGTTGTTGGGCGATGAATCCGACACCACCGGGCGCCGAGAACTCTTTCGGGTCCACGTGGCCTTCTCCTTGGCCTTCTTCTCCGGCACCACATGAGGTGCCGGAACCAGTAGCTTCGCTAAGCGTGCATCTGCTGGGCCTTCGGGCAAAGGGGTCGGACAGTCAAACTGTCCGGATGTCCTCTTCCAGTCCTGTCAAAGGAACGGGAGTTTAGATCCCACATAAAGTCACACTATGAAATTCGGGTATCCCGTAAGGGACTAAATGTAAGCTTACTTCGGAGGCTTGACGTTTGGCGAAAAATCCGCGATCCTCGGTGACGGGAGGGGAGACCTCGGAACTCTTGAAAAGCACCTTCCAGGCGTCCTCGTGCTTCGTTTCAAAGAGCCGGGATAGAGTCTGGTGCTGGGCCGGGTCGAACTCCCACAAATTGAAGTCCCGTCGTTCACACGGGAGGATCCGGTGGAAGAGCATGACCTGGACTACGTTGACAAGCTTGACCTTCTTGGTCACCAGGTCTCAGACGCAGGTTTGGAGTTCGGTCACCTCTTCCGGATTGCCCCACGACAGGCCCGTCTCTTTCCAAGATGTGAGCCAGGTGGGGATGTCGGATCAAAATTCGGGGGCCGCTGCCCACTTAGGTTCACGCGGCTCGGTGATATAAAACCACCCCGATTACCACCCTTTGATGGTTTCCACGAAGGCACCCTCGAGCCAAGTGACATTGGCCATCTTGCCCACCATAGCACCTCCGCATTCTGCTTGTCGGCCTTTCACAACCTTCGGCTTGACGCTGAAGATCTTCAGCCATAGGCCAAAGTGAGGCTGGATGCGGAAGAAGGCCTCACACACGACGATAAACACCGAGATATTGAGTATGAAGTTCGGGGCCAGATCGTGGAAGTCCAGGCCGTAGTAGAACATGAGCCCCTGAACGAACGGGTGAAGAGGAAAACCCAGTCCGCGGAGTAAATGGGGAAGAAAAAAAACCGTCTCATGGGGCCTGGGGGTGGGGATGAGTTGCCCCACATCTGGAAGCCGGTGCGCGATGTCGTCAGACAAGTATCCGGCCTTCCTCAGCTTTTTGATTTTCCCCTCCATGACAGAGGAGGCCATCCATCTACCTCCCGCTCCGGACATGGTTGGAGAAGGTTGAGGTGGGAAGTGCGGGCTTGGGCACTGGAGCTCGATCACGCAGGGATGGATAAGCAGAAGAGGAAGAAGCCGTGAATGGAAAGGGCGGATTCTTATCCCCTTATATGGGCGGCCAAAACTATGAGCCCCCCACCGGCCTAATAAAACTCGCTTATCTCCCAAGCGCCACGGTTAATGGCGCGGTTGGGTTACCCACGCCCGTATTGATGAGAATCCCGGAATAAGGGGACACGATCTCTGCTTTGACAAGACGTGCCAAGGAAACCGCCTCGCTAAACGCGCTGACGTGGAACAGTAAAATGAAAAAAAGCCTGGCCGTGGCATGATGTCATGCCGCGGAATACATCAGCAGATCCGATTGATGCAAATATTATTCTCTCTACGGTGGAATGTGGAACTTATTTTGCAAAGCCGGACACTACCCTGGTGTTCAACATCTTCTATGGAATATTCGGAGGAGGAACCCGCCTTGCAATTCCAAAGACAACTTGCGCGCCGGACTCGTCGTCATTGAAGCCTGGTTCAGGGGCTACTGAGGGAGTCCTGGATTAGGGGGTGTCAGGATGGCCGGACTCCCGGACTATGAAGATACAAGATTGAAGACTCCGTCCCAGGTCCGGATGGGACTTTCCATGGCGTGGAAGGCAAGCTTGGCGATACGATATGAAGATCTCCTCCCATTGTAACCGACTCTGTGTAACCCTACCCCTCTCCGGTGTCTATATAAACCGGAGAGTTTTAGTCCATAGGACGAACAACAATCATACCATAGGCAAGCTTCCAGGGTTTAGCCACTCCGATCTCATGGTAGATCTACTATTGTACTACCCATATCATCAATATTAATCAAGCAGGAGTAGGGTTTTACCTCCATCGAGAGGGCCCGAACCTGGGTAAAAACATCGTGTTCCTTGTCTCCTGTTACCATCCGCCTAGACGCACAGTTCGGGACCCCCTACCCGAGATCCGCCAGTTTTGACACCGACAACAAGCCTGGACGAACTCTTATAATAGAAAAAACGCTCCCGAGGACACATGGGAATATCTTCAAGCTAGTTTTCATCACGCTCATATGATTCGTGTTCGGTACTTTGATAATTTGATATGTGGGTGGACCGGTGCTTGGGTACTGCCCTTACTTGGACAAGCATCCCACTTATGATTAACCTCTATTGCAAGCATCCGCAACTACAACAAAAGTATTAAGGTAAACCTAACCATAGCATGAAACATATGGATCCAAATCAGCCTCTTATGAAGCAACACATAAACTAGGGTTTAAGCTTCTATCACTCTAGCAACCCATCATCTACTTATTACTTCCCAATGCCTTCCGCTAGGCCCAAATAATGGTGAAGTTTTATGTAGTCGACATTCACATAACACCACTAGAGGTTAGACAACATACGTCTTATCAAAATATCGAACGGATACCAAATTCACATGACTACTAATAGCAAGACTTCTCCCTTGTCCTCAGGAACAAACGTAATTACTCACAAAGCATATTCATGTTCATAATCAGAGGGGTAATAATATGCATAAAGGATCTGAACATAAGATCTACCACCAAATAAACCAAGTAGCATCAACTACAAGGAGTAATCAACACTACTAGCAACCTACTAGCACCAATCCCGGACTTCGAGACAAGAATTGGATACAAGAGATGAACTACGGTTTGGAGATGAGATAGTGCTGGTGAAGATGTTGATGGAGATTGCCCTCTCCCAATGAGAGGAGAGTTGGTGATGACGATGGTGATGATTTCACCCTCCCGGAGGGAAGTGTCCCCGGCAGATCAGCTCTGCCGGAGCCCTAGATTGGTTCTGCCAAGGTTCCGCCTCGTAGCGGCGGAGTCTCATCCCGAAAGGTTGCCTTGTATTTTTTTTCTCATCAAAAGACTTCATATAGGAGAAGATGGGCGTCGGAGAGCCACCAGGGGGCCCACGAGGTAGGGGGGCGCGCCAAGGGGGGCGCGCCCCCCACCCTCGTGAGCAGGGTGTGGGCCCCCTGGCCTTCATCTTTGGTGATGATTTTTCTTTATTTATTTTAAGACATGCCGTGGAGTTTCAGGACTTTTGGAGTTGCGCAGAATAGTCCTTCAATATTTGCTCCTTTTCCAGCCCAGAATTCCAGCTGTCGGCATTCTCCCTTTTCATGTAAACCTTGTAAAATAAGAGAGAATAGCCATAAGTATTGTGACATAACGTGAAATAACAGCCCATAATGCAATAAATATTGACATAAAAGCACGATGCAAAATGGACGTATCAACTCCCCCAAGCTTAGACGTTTCTTGTCCTCAAGCGAAAATCCGATAACTATAAATATTTCCTCATGTTTAGAGGTAGAGGCGTCGATAAAAATAAAAATACGGACATGAAGGGATCATGATTATTTCATAACAGCAATATATATAGATTTTGTCATATGATTACTCATGTTCAAGTGACGATCTTTTCACAAAGCCAAAGTATGAATCAGAAACCTTATTGGGCACCAACAAATTATACCCTCAGTCATTGAAGCAATTGCAATTTATCATAACATCGGAAAGTGTCTATGTCAGAGCTTAAAAGCAAGTCCACATACTCTACTATCACTTAGTCCTTCATAATTGCTAACACTCACGCAATACTTGTGGTTATGGAGTTTTAATCGGACACAGAGAAAGATAGGGGCTTATAGTTTGCCCCACAACCTTTTACCTCAAGGGTAATGTCAACAATAATAATTCATGCTCCCCCGCATCCAATTAGATATATATATATATATATATATATCATGTTCTTTCCAACATGCTGAGCTTGCCAAAGGATAAAATGAAAAAGGAAAGGTGAAGATCACCGTGACTCTTGCATAAGATAGAGGATAACAATAAAAGATAGGCCCTTCGCAGAGGGAAGCAGAGGTTGTCATGCGCGTTTAGGGTTGATGCACAAAATCTTAATGCAAAAGAACGTCACTTTATATTGCCCCTTGTGTGTGAACCTTTATTATGCAGTCCGTCGCTTTTATTGCGTCCACAACAAGTTCGTACAAAGTATATTTTCTCCGCACTAATAAATCATGCATATTTAAAGAGCAATTTTTATTGCTTGCACCGATGACAACTTACTTGAAGGATCTTACTCAATCCATAGGTAGATATGGTGGACTCTCATGGCAAAACTGGTTTAAGGGTATTTGGAAGCACAAGTAGTATTTCTACTTAGTGCTAAGAATTTAGCTAGCATGAGGGAGAAAGGCAAGCTCAAAACGGTAGAGGATCCATGACAACATACTTTATCTCAGATGTAAGAAAACATAACTCATTATGTTGTCTTCCTTGTCCAACATCAACTCTTTAGCATGTCATATTTTAGTGAGTGCTCCCAATCATAAAAGATGTCAATGATAATATATCTATATGTGAAACCTCTCTTCCCTTATTACTTCCTATTAATTGCAACGATGACCAAAGCTATATTTGTCAACTCCCAACAAATTTTAATCATCATACTCTTTCTATGTGAAGTCATTACTTTCACTAAGATCAATATGAACTCTTTGATTCTTTTTATTCTTTTTCTTCTAATCACCCAAGATCATGGCAAAATAATCAAGCCCTTGACTCAACACTAATCTTTATTATATAGCTCACGCACTCAATTACAAAAGAAGGATCATAAAGTAAAACTCAAAACTAGATCATGCCATGATTTTATTCTACTAAATCAAGATACTACTAATAGGATCAAACTAAGAAAAACGGTAAAGATAGGAGTTGTGATGGTGATACGATACCAGGGCACCTCCCCCAAGCTTGGCAGTTGCTAAGGGGAGTGCCCATACCCATGTGATTATGTATCCTTCTTTGTTGTTGGCGGTGGAGGTGTTGATGATGATGGAGTCATTGCATTTTTCTTCTCTAGCTTGCTTCTGCGGCTAAAATTTCCGTCCCTCAGATCCTCATTCTCGAGCTCAAGTTTCATTATCTTTTTGCATAGTGCTGCCTTGTTGTCCTGCAAAAAACGAGGTGGGATAGATTGGACCTTATGGAGGCTTGACTTCTTGAACTCCACATGCATATCACCAGGTTGAGGTAGGGGATAGTCCTCTTCGTCGGAACTCGTTTCCTCCTTCCTCTTTGGATCATAGTCTTCTTCTTCCTCCATGGTCCAGCCATAATGCTCCACATCCCCAAATACCTTGGGATTTGCAATATAATCAGCCATGTAGCTCTCTCCCTCCGAATCTTGGGAAGACATCTTGCTCTAGTCTGCAGCAGCAATGGCTCGAAAGAAAAACAGGGGATATTTGCGTGATACGAGAGTCAAAACCTTCGGGAGTATATATAATGAATTTTTACCGACCAAAATATATATTGTGCAAGGAAACGGAGTCCGGAGGGCACACGAGGTGCTCACGAGGTAGGGGGGCGCGCCCAGGGGGGTAGGGCGCGCCCTCCACCCTCATGGAGGCCTCGCGTCCTCCCCGGACTGCTACTTATTTTTCTATTTTTCTAAATATTCCAAAACGGATAAATATTGCCTTAAAAATTGTTTTGGAGTCGGTTTACTTACCGTACCACATACCTATTCCTTTTCGGAGTCTGGAACATTATGGAAAGTGTCCCTTATGTACTCCTCCGGGGTTACGGTTTCAATAATATTAGTGTCGGTGTACTAGAATAGGGGTACCCTAGTACCCCGAACTTGTGCACGGGCAGTTGAAGCACCCCGCGGCAAGGCTTGACGGGCTAACACCAAGATCCTCCGTGCTTCCCTTGGAGCAATTCAAGAACAAAGTATCAGGAGACAAGGCCCCGGCAAGAGGAGCTTGCCGGGAAGGCCAACCGAGGCACTCCAAGGAACTTGCCGCGACGCGCCATGCGCTCCGGCAAGGCAACAAGGCCCCGGCAAGAGGATCTTGCCGGGAAGACCAACCAAGGTACCTCGAGGCCCGGTGAGTGACAAGCCTCCGGACCCGACAAGATAACAGCAGCGGCAAGGCGCTTGCCGCGGCAGGCGGCCACTCTGTGCCCACGCTCTAGCGCATCCACCAACGTGTCGCTCTGGGGACCTCTCCAGGCGCGCGTGGCGGGAGGCTGTGCAGCCAGCGGTGCGCAGTGGCATGCGAAGCTGACAAGATCGCCATTGTGGCGAACGGTGGCGCCCCTAACGGTCCTTTTCTGCACTGTTTGGGCGACTCAGACGGGCATTTAATGCCCTTGTCCCCTGCCGTCAGGGTTAGGTAGGGTGCACTGTACAAGTAACTGTACCAACCACCTCACTTTTTACATTTGTACCCTTCTCTGCGTTGCCACCTGTCGGTGACCCCTTTAGCGTATAAAAGGAGGCCCATGTGCAACGTAGAGGGGGTTCGATTCGACTGGTTCATGAAGTTCGACTCATTCGTAACCCAAAAAAACACTACGCTCTCTCTCTAGAGCAAGAACACAAGATAATCAAACAAGCAGCAGTAGGAGTGTTATCTCTCTGGAGAGCTCCGAAGCTGGGTAAACTGCTCGTGTGCTTCTCCTCGATCTACTCTTCGTGCGATCTCCGCCCCCCGCCGAACCGAAAGGGGCCTGGTCCGCCGGCCCCATAGGTGTTCGTGGATCAGTTTCCCCCGACATCTTTGGCGCGCCAGGTAGGGGGGCGTCGAGATTGTGTGAACCTGATCCGCCGTTCACACGAGCTAGATCTTCATTCCCTTCATCAACATGCCACCGAAGAAGAAGACTTCGGCGGCAGCCGCTCCGTCCACGTCACTTCCGCCACCGTTGGAGCAAACGGGTGGTGGAATGGACGCCGGCGGAAGAATGGACGTCGACGAGGAAGCTCATGATGCTGCCAGGTCCAAGAACAAGGCTGCACAAACCTCGGTGACTGTACATGTTCCACGCCACTCTCAGGAGGCGCAAGACCAACAGCGTCATGGCACTTGCAGTGCCATATGCATGATAGGCCAAGACCAAGCTGGTGGATCTCGGGGCGCTCAAGACCAGCATGCACGCCAGCGTGCTGGCACGAGCGGGGCACGGTCGCCTGGACGGGATACTTCTCCTTCTAACATAGTTAGAAGTCCGAGCACGTCCCGCTCCTCGCGCCGTCCGCCACTGCCACCCACCACTCCAACAGAAGCTTTGGCGCGAGCTCAACTTCTCCTAGATTACCCTCCGACGTCGGACAAGATCGACAAATGGAGGGCCACCATTCAGAGTCTCATCGGCTACGCCAACAGCGACACTCCACGGCGGCCGGGCGCGTCGCCGCCGCGGCAGGGTTGCCGGGCGCGAGCCGGTGGCGACGAAACGGGTGGAGGTGCAACTACCATGCAATCACCACCCCGAAGGCCAAGATCGCCGACTCACCGGATCCACCTCGATAGCGACTCCACCGCATCTTCGGATCCACGAGCTCGTCGTGATCAGTGCCAAGTTCTTCATGATCGACAACAAGAAGACGCTCGAACTCGCATCGAGCGCCAAAGAGAAGCGCGACGTCAATCCGACAAGCGTGCTGGGCCCTCTGTTGACATGCATGCGCCAGGGGAACCAGGCAATCTGCCGTACGCGGTAGGTTGCCCTGCGTTCACTCGTGAGCTGCGGCAAGTCCAGTGGCCCAGCACGAAGAACTTCAAGCCAGACGTACCGGAGAAGTACGACGGCAAGACGCATCCGTCGGAGTTCCTCAGCATTTACACCATTGCGGTGCAGGCTGCTGGGGGACGGGATGACAAGTTCCTTGCCAACTACTTCCTGCTGGTACTCAAGCCCAACGTCAGGTCCTGGCTCATGCACTTGCCGGACAACTCCATATCCTCTTGGGCTGATCTGTGCCATCAGTTTGTCGGCGCCTTCACAGGCGGACACAAGCCTCATGGCCAGGAGAGTGATCTTCATCTGCTCGCCCAGAAGGAAGGAGAGCCCCTCCGCAAGTACATTCAGAGATTCAGCAGTGTGCAGCACAACATCCCAGACGTCCACCCTGCCGCGGTGATCAGCGCGTTCCATCAGAACGTGCGAAACCGCAGGATGCGGGAGGAAATGGCGATGTGCAAGATCAGGGACGTCAGTGATTTATATGCACTGGCCGACAAGTGTGCACGTGCTGAGGAAGGGAGGAGACTCCCCGGAGAGAATGTAGGAGCAAGAGGATCTGACAGTGAAGATGCTGCCCCGGCAAGGAAAAACCGGCGGCGGAACAACAGAAGGAGGAAAGGCAAAGAGGTGCTAGTTGTTGAGCACTCCGGCAATGGTGGTGGCGCCAAGGAAGCCAAAGCTGGTGACTCCGGCAAGGAGGTTGCGGCGGAGGTGGCGGTCACCGACAAGCAGGACGGCACCAACAAGCAGTATTGCAAGATCCACCGCACCAAGGGCCATGATCTCCAGAACTGTAAGAAAGTCGAGCAGCTTGTTGAGCAATAGAAAGCTGAATACGAATGGCACGACAAGGAGAAGGCCCAGGAAGGTGCTGGGGGATCCGGCAAGAAACATCCCGGCCGAGGAGGACGCCGCGGCAAGGCCAAGCAGCGGCAAGGAGACAGACCTCCTCGCGGCCGCGACAAGGATGAAGATGACGACGACGATGAAGACATGGATGATGAGGAGACTGATGAGCAGGAGTTCCGGAAAGCCACAGAGGTCCTATGCGTTGACGGTGGTGCTTCTCTGCACACCTCGCACCGCCAGCTCAAGCAGTGGGTGCGGGAAGTTAATGCAGCAGAACCACCTGTCGAGTCACGCAAGCCTCTGAAATGGTCCAGCACGCCTATCATCTTTGATATTGAGGACCACCCTGATCGCATAATTGCGGTCGGGTGCTTGCCGATGTTGGTTTCACCAACAATCCGCAACCTCAAGGTCACTAAGATGCTAGTTGACGGCGGGGCCGGCTTGAACCTGATCTCCTCCGCGGTGCTCCAGAAACTCCAGATCCCTGACAGCGAGCTCGAAGAGACCGGTACATTTCAAGGAATCAACCCGGGAAGAAGCAAGCCGAAGGGAAAGATCACGTTGCCGGTAACATTTGGCAGCGAGCTAAACTTCAGGACTGAGAGGCTCACATTTGATGTTGCTGACTTTCCATTACCTTACAATGGAATCCTTGACCGTTCGGCACTCGCCAAGTTCATGGCAGCCTCTCACTATGCCTACAACGTACTGAAAATGCCAGGCCCGATAAGTGTCATCTCTGTCCCTGGCGACAAGAAGGATGCTCTTATCTGTGCCGACAAGATCTACCGGGAAGCGGCAGCCGCAGCAGAACGCAAGACACTTGCCGCTGAAGCTCCCGGGGGGAAGAAGAAGACCAAGTCCGGCAAGAGTTCTGATGCCCACTCTGGCAAGCGCACCTCTTCGGAGTGCTGCGCTACCGTCGAGGACGCACCATCGAGCTCCACCGGCAAGTGTAAGAAGGCAATGATAGCTCCACCTGAGACCAAGAAGGTGTCCGCCAAGGAGGACAGCGCTGGTGGTACCTTCACCATCAGCACCACTCTTGACCCCAAATAGGAAAGCGCGCTCGTTGGTTTCCTGCGGGAGAATGTCGACGTGTTTGCGTGGCAACTGTCTGATATCCCCGGTGTTCCCAGGAAAGTAATTGAGCACCACCTTGCCGTCTGTCCTCATGCGCGGCCCGTCAAGCAGAAAGTCAGGAAACAGGCAGTGGAGCGCCAAGAATTCATCGCAGAAGAAATCAAGAAGTTGGAAGCAGCAGGCCTTGTTAGAGGAGTGCTCCATCCCACATGGTTGGCCAATCCTATTGTCATGCGCAAGGCTAACGGGAAATGGAGGCTTTGTCTTGACTTCACTGATGTTAATAAAGCTTGTCCCAAAGACCCATTTCCCTTGCCGCGCATTGACCAGATTGTTGACTCCACAGCCGGATGTGATTTGCTTTCATTTCTTGATGCATACTCAGGATACCATCCGATCTTCATGGCAGAAGAGGATGAACAGAAAACTGCATTTATCACCCCATGTGGCACGTACTGCTTCATACGGATGCCTTTCGGTTTGAAGAATGCTGGTTCAACATTCGCAAGGGTAGTCCACCACGCTTTTGAGCCGCAGATGCACAGAAAGGTGGAAGCCTACATGGATGACATAGTGGTCAAAAGCAAGAACAGGGCGACCCTGATTCAAGATTTAGATGAGACATTTGCAAATCTGCGCAGGATCAACCTCAAGCTTAACCCCGAGAAGTGCGTGTTTGGAGTCCCATCTGGCAAGCTTCTCGGGTTCTTCGTGTCTCAGCGGGGAATTGAAGCCAATCCCGACAAGATCAAGGCCATTGAGCAGATCGAAGCACCAAAGCGCGTCAAGGATGTATGAAGGCTTGCCGGTTGCGTGGCTGCTCTCAGCAGGTTTATCTCTAGATCTGCTGAGCGCGCCCTGCCATTTTTCAAATTTTGAAAAAGGTAGGTCCAATGAAATGGACTCTGAAGGCGGAGGCTGCGCTGCAGGACTTGAAGAGATACCTGTCCTCCACTCCAATACTTGTCGCACCTAAGCCGCAAGAGAAGTTGCTGCTGTATATAGCGGCAACCAATCAAGTGGTTAGTGCTGCGTTGGTGGCGGAGAGGGAGGCAGATGATGAGCCAGCAACCACGGCAGATGCATCCAGCGACAAGCAGGGGGCTTCACCGACAAGCTCTGGTCCCGACAGAGATGGATCTGCGCAGGAGCATGATAAGATGCAGAAGAGAATGGTGCAGCGTCCAGTTTACTTTGTCAGTTCCCTTCTACACGGGGCTAGATCAAGGTACTCTAGTGTGCAGAAGTTGCTTTTCGGCCTCCTCATGGCCTCGAGAAAGCTGCGCCATTACTTCCAAGCACATGAGATCACAGTCGTCACTGGCTTTCCGCTGAAGAGGATACTGCAAAATCCAGAAGCGATAGGCAGGATTGTCGAGTGGGCGCTGGAACTGTCAAGCTTTGGCCTCAAGTTTGAGAGCACTTCAACTATCCAAAGCAGGGCATTGGCAGAGTTCATAGCAGAATGGACGCCAACACCAGATGAAGAAATTCTAGAGACGAGCATCCCCGTGAAAGAGGCAAGCAAAGAGTGGCTGATGTACTTTGATGGTGCCTTCTTGCTACAAGGCGCCGGTGCGGGCGTGCTGCTTGTCGCACCCACCGGAGAGCACCTCAAGTACGTAGTCCAGATGCACTTTCCCAAGGAGCAAGCAACCAACAATACTGCAGAGTATGAAGGATTGCTTGCCGGTCTCAGAATTGCAGCAGACCTTGGGATCAAGAAGCTCATTGTCAGGGGTGACTCACAGCTTGTCGTCCGCCAAGTGAACAAGAATTACCAGAGTCCATTGATGGAAGCATATGTTGATGAAGTGAGGAAGCTAGAAGAGCACTTTGACGGCCTACAGATGGAGCATATCCCAAGAGCTCAGAATGACATTGCTGATGGCCTGTCAAAGTGTGCCGCACTAAAGTTACCTGTGGAACCAGGGATCTTTGTGCTCAAGTTGACTCAACCATCCGTAACACCATCAACTGGACAAAGCAAGAAGAGGAAGTTGATTTCTGGTGACTACTTTCCGGCAGAGCTCCCCGAAGCCGCCGCCAAGAAAGTCCCCAAGATCAACACCAAGGTTGCTGAGGGGCAGTCTGCTCCGGCAAGCCTTATGGTTTGTTCCGTTGAAGCAGACGCTCCCGACAAGTTTTGCTCCGGCAAGCTTGCCGGGGAACATCAAGCTCCGGCAGGGCCGCAAGTCCCTGCCGTGGAAGCGGATGTTCCCGCAGCAGCAGATGTGCCTTTAGTCCTTGTTGTCGAGCCACAAGCTCCAGCATGGGCACAGCAGATTGTCCATTTCCTTCAGACAGGAGAACTTCCCGAAGAGCAAGAAGAAGCGGAAAAAGTAGCCCGGCAGTCAAGTATGTACCAGTTTGTCGATAGCATACTATACAGAAGAAGACTCAACGGTGTGAAATTGAAGTGTATTTGCCGGGAAGATGGACAAAAGCTGTTGGCAGAGATACATGGAGGCATATGTGGCCACCACATTGGCGCAAGAGCACTTGCCGGCAAAGCTTTCCGACAAGGTTTCTTTTGGCTGAAAGCCCTCCAGGATGCAACTGCACAAGTAACCAAGTGTGAAGCGTGCCAGTTCCACTCCAAACAGATACACCAGCTAGCTCAAGCTCTCCAGACGATCCCTTTATCCTGGCCATTTTCGGTCTGGGGGCTCGATATCCTCGGCCCTTTCCCCCGAGCTATCGGGGGCTTTGAGTACTTGTACATCGCAATCGACAAGTTCAAAAAGTGGCCGGAAGTGCAGCCAGTGAGGGAAGGTGACAGCACAGTCAGCAGTTAAGTTCTTCAGGTCAATTTTTTGCCGTTTCAGGATCCCTAACAGGATCATCACCGACAACGGCACGCAATTCACGAGCCGCACCTTCATGCAGTACGTCCAAGACCTTGGCGCCAAGGTCTGCTTCGCTTCTGTTGCTCATCCAAGAAGCAACGGTCAAGCAGAGAGGGCAAATGCTGAAGTGCTGCGCGGGCTCAAGACCAGAACTTTCGACAGGCCGCACGAGTGCGGAAGAAACTGGATCGAGGAGCTGCCGGTGGTTCTTTGGTCGATCAGAACGATGCCAAATTGAGCCACTGGCCAGACGCCTTTCGCTCTAGGCTATGGAGCAGAGGTAGTTCTCCCCACGGAACTCGTATACGGATCGCCTCGAGTGCTCGCTTATGATGAGCTTGAGCAAGAACAGCTGCGACAAGAGGACGCGCTGCTCCTTGAGGAAGATCGTCTTCAGGCTGCTGTACGAGCTGCTCGATACCAGCAAGCTTTGCGCCGCTACCATAGCCGCAAAGTTAAAGCCAGAAGCTTCGAGGAAGGCGACCTTGTTCTTCGGCGCGTTCAGTCCGCCAAGAATTCCAACAAGTTGACGCCAAAGTGGGAAGGCCCTTATCGGGTGAAACGAGTCACAAGGCCTGGCGCTGTCCGCCTTGAGACCGAAGATGGCATTCCAATGAGCAACTCCTAGAACATATAACATCTTCGTAAGTTTTTCCCGTAGGGCGCGGTTGCCGGAACCCGTTCCGGCAACCACCTTTTGTACAACTCTTGCCGCTGTTGCATGTAATCCTTTGTACAAAGCCGGGCGCAGATCCCGTGCATAAATAGAACCCCATGTGCTCCGCACAACTTGTCCATTTCATGCATTAGTTTCTTTCTTGCATGCGTTATCTGACACTTTGTGCAGCACCTACATCCGGTAAGCAATAACGAGCCGAAGGGCTCCATATCATTATTGTCTCTTCTTTCTTCTTTTTCAACAAAGGAAAAGAAGGTTCCCTCGCACACAAGTTTGCCGGGGGGGAAGGATAAGATTGTGGTATGGACCAGGCGTCGTTCAAGCAAAGTTTTGCCTTGCCGGGAAGCAAACGACAGAAAAGCTAAGTTGCCAAAGTTTGAGCAATCAATTTTTAAATTTTTTGAGTTATCTTCCTCGAACGACCCTGCTTTGTATGGAAAACCTGTGCGCGGAGGAACCAACTCGTGGCTAGTTGCGCCCTTACTTTGTTTCGAGTCCGCTCAACAACTTAAGTGTGCTGCATCTAGTCGCGACAAGGTTTCTTGTCGGAAGCAGCGCCGCCAGCAGGCTGCTGACGTTCCGCACTCAGCGCTCGCGGCTCGGGCGCCTACGCCGACAAGTTCCCTAGAAGCGTAGGGTAAAAACATACAAAGGAAAGAATCTAGTAGAGGAAATAACATAGCAATTGATAACAGAAATAAAGTTATATTACAAGATAACTTGTCGCAGCTCTAACAGACTGTTTTCATAACATGATTAGCAGCGACAAGGGAAAAGAGGAAATGGGCGGCCTAGTCTACGCGATCGCCCTCAACCCTCTTGATCTCGCTCACCTTGTCCACAATGGGTGCGACAAGGGCCTTGAGCGCATCCAGATCGGCGTCAGGCGGCAAGGACCTGAGGACATTGGTAAGGTTGAGGCCTGGGTTGCGGAAGGCCACCTTCATCAGCACCTTCTGGAGAGCCCCCGCGCAAATCCTGCGCGACTCGTCGGCCAGCTGCTTTGGGATCCTCTCCCGGAGCCGCTGGAGTGCCGTCGCCACGCCCTTGAAGAACAGGCTGAGCTTGGCGCTGGGTTGGAGATTCTCGTCGGAGGGATACCCAAAGTCCTCCATCCCCAGCTGCGCCAGCTCCTCATCGATGACTGCGGCAATATTCACCAGACCCTCGGTCCAGTGCTCCACAGTATCTCTGAACGAGTTCTGGGTAACTGCGATGCTCTTCAGCAGCGCCTTGTTAGCTTTCACCATGTCTTCTCCCGCTCCTTGGCGGCCTCCAGCGTCTGCATCAGCGTGGCCAGCTTCAACTCCAGGACCGCATTGGAATCCTTGGCGGTGCTGAGCTCCTTGCCCCTCTCAGCGAGAAGACCTTGCAGCTCACCGTGGGCGGCAGCATCCTTCTCACGCTCACGCTTGAGCGCGGCAAGCTCCTCGCCGCTCTTCCCGATGTTGGCCTCCAGCTGCGCCACCTTCTCCTCCAGCTCTTTGTTGGCAGCCTCTGCGATTGCGGCAGCATCCTTTGCCTCCTTGAGCGCCCCGCCAAGTGCTTACTCGCGCTCGGTGAGCTCCTCCTCGTAGCTGTCGAGGTTGGCCTTCCGCTGCACCAATTCGCCTTCTCACGCGGACTGCTTCTCGGCGGCCAGCCTTTGTTCCTCCTCAGCTTTGGCCTTCTCGAGAAGGAAGGCCGTGCGCTCCTCGTCGAGTCGCTCCCGCTCCTGTGCCAGGGACCGGAGAGCTTCTTGATTGTGGCCCCGGAGCTCCTCCGCGCACTTATCCATGTCAACTCCCGCCTTCGCGACAAGCGCTTCCCGGGAAGCCAGCTTGGCTTGCCGTGCGCGGTAGAGTGACAGCAGCTGCTCCTCCTCAGGCTCGCCACTGCTGCTGCTGGGCGCGTCGACCAACGACAGTCCAGCAGAGGCGAGCACCTCCTCATCGAAAGTTTCCCCCTCGACCGGCGCCCTGGAGCTCGACGCCCAGGGTAGCTTGATGAAGATATCGTCACCGACCTTCAAGTAGGCGCCGGGCTGGGGCTCCTTGGAGCCCGGATCCGCAGAAGCGGCAGAGGGATCGGCGGTCGGCGCAGCGCCTGGCGCTCCTGCAGCCTCAGGGTCGTCAGTGCGATCGCCCGACCCCAATCCGGCTTCTGCGGCGGCAGCCTTGGCGGCCTCCTCGCCGGCGGTCTCATCAGCACCGGCCCCTTCCTCGCCGGCGCCCTCTGTCTCTATTGGCTCAGCAGCAGATGGGTCTGAAGAACGAAGAAGGGAGAAAAATCAATCAAAAATCAACCCAAGGGAAAGTTTTTGGGCAAGTGAATTACCTGTGCCAAGATCTGCAGTTGCGGTCTCGGCCGCCGCAGGATCGACGGTGCTGCCCCTTGCCGCAGAGTTCTCCCTTGCCGGAGAGCGCTCCCTTACCGGGAACTCCTCCCTTAGCGGCGTAGTCGAAGCAGATGGCACGTTGGGACCAGCTTCCGGGCGCTCCTGATATGGCTGCTCTGCTCCTACACAAATCAACAAGCAAGATATCAACAAAGGAAAAAGCACTCATGCGCGCCTGACAGCAGAAAGCTAACTATGAACTTACGTTGGGGGCTGCGCTGGGGGCTGTTTTGAGGAGTGGTTGCCGGGTCCGTCAAGGTGGTCTTGGACCCACCCCCTGCTGACACGGTGGGGTCATCTTCGATGACAATCACCGCGGCCTTGGCCCTCTTTGCCACTCTCTGGGCCAGCGTCCTGAAAAGAAAGGAGTCCAGATTGAAGCAAGTCAGATACAAGATAAAAACAGCAAGATTGAAGAACTACAAGAGCACCAAGGAAACTTACTCTTCTTCCTCCTCGTCGGAGCTGAGCGCGGAAAGATCAAAGTCCGGCTCCCTTCCGGTGCGGCGAGGCGGAGGAGTAGGATCCCTTGCCCACTTGGCAGGGGCGGTGGCGGTGGCCCGGGAAGATCCCGCTCCAGTTGCCGCTGCTGCGTGGGGTGCTCCCGCGGCAACATTGCTTGCCGCGGTAGAGTGTGTCGCACGGCTTGGCGGCTGTTGACCCGGATGCCGCCCCGCTACGTCCGCGGCCCTGCGAAGACGCCTTCTTGGCGGGGCCGGGGGCTCCGCCTGCGGCAAGCCTTCTGAAGGCTCGGGCTCTTCCTCGCCGGCCTCGCTCGGCTCAGCTTCAGAACCGGCAGGCTCTTCCTCGCCAATGAACTCCGCGTGCTCGGCGAGGTTTGCCGCCTCTGCAGCCTCCGCCTCCTCCACAGTGAACCCGAACACGCCCGTGGCAGCTGTGGCCGCAACCTCTTCCGCCCTAGTGGCGATGCGCTGCAGCTCCTCGTCGGTGGTGTCACGGGTGAGGCTCTTCTGCTCGTCAGCGTGGACCGGCACTTCTTCCAAGTTGTCGAAGAACGCTTGCACGACGTCATCCGCAGGCTCTTGCCAAGTTGGAACGATTCCGTGTGAATCGCACAACGGCATCATGGCGCGGATCCGATCAAACAAAGAATTGTTGCACAATGGAACGACACCCCTCGGCAGCGTGAATGGGTGCTGGGGGTCGCGTTTGAACAACTCCAGGAGCATTGCATCTAGCTCCAAGACGGTGAAGTTGTAGTTGAGGCCCGGCCGCAGCCTCATGATGTCCGCCGAGTTCTTGAATTCCCAGGCGGGCCTCCCCCTCTCCTGCAGGGGGGCGATGCGGCGGCGGAGGAAATCTGCGCCTACAGCGCCTACAGTGAGCCCGGCAAGCCTGAGGCGAAGGATCCTAGTAATGGCGATCTTCAGCCTCTCGTCTTCCGGGGCCACATTGCTCCAGTCATTGCCGCGCACTATTGGAGCTTGGCGCACGGCGGTGAAGGGCTGCGGATTCTCCTCGACGATCTAGCACCACTCCGCTCTCCGCTCCTCCCACTTGCTGCGGAGCTCACCCTCCAAGTACGCCTCCTTCTTGCCGACTCTCAAGATCCAGGCGATCCCTCCGGCAAGAGGCTCTCCTCTCTCTACCCGAGGTATGAAGAAGTGGCGGAAAAGGGCAACATTGGGGTGGACTCCGACAAAATTTTCGCACAAATGTGCGAAAACTGCCATGGTCAGAACGGCGTTGGGGGTGAAGTCAAGGAGGCGGAAGCCGTAGGTGTTCATGATATCGCAGAAGAACTCTGAGAAGGGCGGGCAGAGCCCGCAATAGAAGAACAGCGCGAAGAATGGGTACCCGTTTGGAGCCAGTTCGGAAGCAGCGGCCGGGAGTACCCTCGTGCGCGGATGCGCCCGCGTCTCCGTCGCCCAAAAGAGGTAGAAGTACTCCCTCAGCTCCTTCACGCCGAGCTGGGGGGAGAAGATCGCCCGCTCCTTCCGCAGCGCCGCGAGCCGCTGTGCCTCGGTCGACTTCACGCCCTTTCCCTTGTCGGCTTTCGGAGCCATGGCGGAGGTGGTGGGGGAGGTCGACGACGTTGGTGATGCTGGTGGCAATGGGGGGCGGAGCGCTGCTCTCTCGGCTTCGAGAAGAAGGGGGGGCAGCGGAGGTTCGTGAAGATGGAGTAGTAGCAGCTAGCAAGGGAGAATGAACTGCCCCTGTTTCCTCTGCTTATAAAGAGGGACGGGGCGGACGTTTCGCCCTTCCGAATAAAGAACCACCCACGATCTCTCCCACGATGCCGCATTCAACGTGTGCTGTTAGGGGAGAGCGTGGTGGATACGGAGCGAGATTTGGCGTGGCCCAGTCCACATGTGCCCGTGCCCTGTCTTGGGCCTGGCCCAACAGCGCTCGGCACCGTGTCTGGCCCAGGCCCGGGGGCTCCTGTCGGTGTACTAGAATAGGGGTACCCTAGTACCCCGAACTTGTGCACGGGCAGTTGCAGCACCCCGCGGCAAGGCTTGCCGGGCTAACACCAAGATCCTCCGTGCTTCCCTTGTAGCCATTCAAGAACAAAGTATTTAAGCTCAGGAGACAAGGCCCCGGCAAGAGGATCTTGCCGGGAAGGCCAACCGAGGCACTCCAAGGAACTTGCCGCGACGCGCCACGCGCTCCGGCAAGGCAACAAGGCCCCGGCAAGAGGAGCTTGCCGGGAAGACCAACCAAGGTACCTCGAGGCCCGGTGAGCGACAAGCCTCCGGACCTGACAAGATAACAGCAGCGGCAAGGCGCTTGCCGCGGCAGCCGGCCACTCTGTGCCCATGCTCCAGCGCATCCACCAACATGTCGCTCTGGGGGCCTCTCCAGGCGCGCGTGGCGAGAGGCTATGCAGCCAGCGGTGCGCAGTGGCATGCGAAGCTGACAAGATCGCCATCGTGGCGAACGGTGGCGCACCTAACGGTCCTTTTCTACACTGTTTGGGCGAATCAAACGGGCATTTAATGCCCTTGTCCCCTGCCGTCAGGGTTAGGTAGGGTGCACTGTACAAGTAACTATACCAACCACCTCACTTTTTACATTTGTACCCTTCTCTGTGTTGCCACCTGTCGGTGACCCCTTTAGCGTATAAAAGGAGGCCCATGCGCAACGTAGAGGGGGTTCGGTTCGACTGCTTCGCAAAGTTCGACTCATTCGTAACCCAGAAAAACACTACGCTCTCTCTCTAGAGCAAGAACACAAGATAATCAAACAAGCAGTAGTAGGAGTGTTATCTCTCCGGAGAGCTCTGAAGCTGGGTAAACTGCTCGTGTGCTTCGCCTCGATCTGCTCTTCGTGCAATCTCCGCCCCCCGCCGAACTGAAAGGGGCCCGGTCCGCCGGCCCCATAGGTGTTCGTGGATCAGTTTCCCCCGACAATTAGTTTCAACATTTATAGGATTACCTGAGATATAGTGTTTGATCCTTTGACCGTTTACCACCTTCGGATTTGTGCCTCCGAAGTTATTGATTTTTATGGCACCGGAACGATAGACCTCCTCGATAACGTAAGGACCTTCCCATTTGGAGAGAAGTTTTCCTGCAAAAAATCTTAAACGAGAGTTGTATAGCAATACATAATCACCTACATTAAACTCACGCTTTTGTATTCTTTTGTCATGCCATCTTTTAACCTTTTCTTTAAACAACTTGACATTTTCATAAGCTTGGGTTCTCCATTCATCAAGTGATCTAATATCAAATAACCTCGTCTCACCGGCAAGTTTGAAATCATAGTTGAGCTCTTTAATAGCCCAATATGCCTTATGTTCAAGTTCGAGAGGTAAGTGACAAGCTTTTCCATAAACCATTTTATATGGAGACATACCCATAGGATTTTTGTATGCAGTTCTATAGGCCCATAATGCATCATCAAGTTTCTTGGACCAATTCTTTCTAGACCTATTGACAGTCTTTTGCAAAATTAATTTGAGCTCTCTATTGCTCAATTCTACCTGACCACTAGACTGAGGGTGATATGGAGATGCAATTCTATGATTAACGTCGTATTTAGCAAGCATCTTACGGAAAGCACCATGAATAAAGTGTGAACCACCATCAGTCATTAAATATCTAGGGACTCCAAACCTCGGAAAATAACTTCCTTAAGCATTTTAATAGAAGTGTTGTGATCAGCACTACTAGTTGGAATAGCTTCTACCCACTTAGTAACATAATCAACAGCAACTAAAATATGAGTATATCCATTAGAGGTAGGAAAAGGTCCCATATAATCAAAGCCCCAAACATCAAATGGTTCAATAACAAGTGAATAATTCATAGGCATTTCTTGACGTCTACTAATATTACCAATTCTTTGACATTCATCGCACGACAAAACAAACTTACGGGCATCCTTGAAGAGAGTAGGCCAATAAAAACTGGATTGCAATACCTTATGGGCAGTTCTATCTCCAGCGTGGTGTCCTCCATAAGCTTCGGAGTGACACTTGCGTAGGATCTGTTCCTGTTAATGCTCAGGTACACAACGTCTAATAACACCATCTACTCCTTCTTTATAAAGATGTGGGTCATCCCAAAAGTAATGTCTCAAGTCATAGAAAAACTTTCTCTTTTGTTGGTATGTGAAGCTAGGCGGTATAAATTTGGCAACAATATAATTAGCATAATCAGCATACCATGGAGTGCTACGAGAAGTGCTTATGACATTTAATTGTTCATCAGGAAAGCTATCATAAATAGGTAGTGGGTCATCAAGAACATTCTCTAACCTAGACAAGTTGTGTGCAACGGGGTTCTCAGTTCCTTTTCTATCAACAATATGTAAATCAAATTCTTGCAGCAGGAGAACCCATCTAATAAGTCTAGGTTTTGCATCTTTCTTTTCCATAAGATATTTAATAGCAGCATGATCTGTGCAAATAGTAACTTTAGAATCAACAATATAGGGTCTGAATTTATCACAAGCAAATACAACTGCTAAAAGTTCCTTTTCGGTAGTAGCATAATTTCTTTGAGCATTGTCTAGAGTCTTACTAGCATAATGGATAACATTTAATTTCTTATCGACTCTTTGCCCTAGAACAGCACGTACAGCATAATCACTAGCATCCCACATAATTTCAAAGGGTAAATTCCAATCAGGTGGCTGAACAACAGGTGCAGAGATTAAGGCTTTCTTAAGTATTTCAAATGCTTCTACACAATCATCATCAAAGACAAATGGTACGTATTTTTGTAATAAATTAGTCAAAGGCCGAGAGATTTTTGAGAAGTCCTTAATGAACCTCCTATAAAATCCGGCGTGACCAAGGAAACTTCTTATACCTTTGATGTCCTTGGGACATGGCATCTTTTCAATAGCATCAACCTTGGCTTTATCAACTTCAATACCTCTTTCAGAAACTTTGTGCCCCAAGACAATACCTTCATTAACCATAAAGTGGCACTTTTCCCAATTCAAGACAAGATTAGTTTCTTCACATCTCTGCAAAACTCAAGCAAGATTGCGCAAGCAATCATCAAAAGAGGAACCATAGACGGAAAAATCGTCCATGAAAACCTCACAAATTTTCTCGTAGAAGTCAGAGAATATAGCCATCATGCATCTTTGAAAGGTAGTAGGTGCATTATGTAAACCGAAAGGAATACGTCTATAAGAAAAAGTACCAAAAGGGCATGTAAAAGTAGTCTTTGATTGATCCTTAGCCGACACAGGTATTTGAGAAAAACCGGAATAACCATCTAGAAAGAAATAGTGTGTATGTTTGCATAATCTTTCTAGCATTTGATCAATAAAAGGTAAGGGGTAATGATCTTTCTTAGTAGCCTTATTTAATTTGCAGAAATCAATTACCATCCTATAACCTGTGATGATTCTTTGCGGAATCAATTCATCTTTATCATTAGGGACAACAGTAATACCTCCTTTCTTAGGGACACAATGGACAGGACTTACCCACTGACTATCAGCAACGGGATAAATTATACCCGCCTCCAGAAGCTTGAGTATTTCCTTTCTTACCACTTCTTTCATTTTAGGATTCAAACATCGTTGAGGATCACAAACTGGTTTGGCATCATCTTCCAAATTTATTTTATGTTGACATAGAGTGGGACTAATGCCCTTAAGATCATCCAGAGTATATCCAATAGCAGCACGGTGCTTTTTCAGAGTTTTCAATAATCTTTCTTCTTCATGCTCTGAAAGGTTAGCACTAATAATGATAGGATATATTTTCTTTTCATCGATAAGCATATTTAAGATTATGAGGCAACGGTTTAAGCTCAAACACGGGATCACCCTTGGGTGGAGGAGGATCCCCTAGGATTTCAACAGGCAAATTGTGTTGCATAATAGGTTCATATTTAAAGAATACTTCATCTATTTCCCTTCTTTCATTCATGAACATATCATTTTCATGGTCTAGCAAATAGTGTTCTAAAGGATCACTAGGACGTACAGCAATAGAAGCAAGACCAATAATTTCATCCTTACTAGGCAATTCTTCCTCACGATGTTGTTTACTAAATTTAGAGAAATTAAACTCATGAACCATATCATCCAAACCAACAATAACAACATTCTTTTTGCAGTCTATCGTAGCATTAACAGTATTCAAGAAGGGTCTACCAAATATAATGGGACAAAAGCTATCTTGTGGAGAACCAAGAACGAGAATATCAGTGAGATATTTGGTTTTCCCACACAAGACTTCAACATCTCTAACAATTCCCACTGGTGAAATAGTATCTCTATTGGCAAGTTTAATTGTGACATCAATTTCTTCTAACTCAGCCGGTGCAATATCATGCATAATTTCTTTGTATAAGTCAATGGGTATAACACTAGCACTAGCACCCATATCACATAAGCCATGATAACAATGATCTCCTATTTTAACAGAAATAACGAGTACGCCTACCACAGGTCTATGTTTATCTCTATCACAGGGTTTAGCAATTCTAGCAGTTTCACCAGAGAATTGAATAACATGCCCATCAATATTATCAGACAAGAGACCTTTAACAATAGCAATATTAGGTTCTACTTTGACTTGCTCAGGAGGTGTATAAGTTCTAGTATTGCTTTTACGAACAACAGTTGAAGCTTTAGCATGATCCTTCATTCTAACAGGGAAAGGTGGTTTCTCAACATAAGAAGTAGGAACAATAGGATCATTGTAAGTGACAGTCTTTTCTTCAACTTTAACAGGTGCAGCTACTTTTACTTCTATGGGAGGATGATATTTAAACCACTTCTCCTTGGGGAGATCAACATAAGTAGCAAAAGATTCACAGAAAGAAGCTACTATCTCAGAGTCAAGTCCATATTTAGTGGTAAACTTACGGAAAATATCAGTATCCATAAAAGATTTAACACAGTCAAACTTAGGTGTCATGCCTGACTCCTTACCTTTGTCGAGGTCCCAATCTTAAGAGTTGCGTTTAATTCTATCCAAAAAATTCCATCTAAATTCAATAGGCTTCATCATAAAAGAGCCAGCACAAGAAGTATCGAGCATGGTGCGATTGTTACCAGGAAGCCGAGCATAAAAACTTTGCATAATCACTTCTTTTGAGAGCTCATGATTAGGGCATGAATATAGCATTGATTTAAGCCTCCCCCAAGCTTGAGCGATGCTTTCTCCTTCGCGAGGCCAAAAATTATATATATAATTGCGATCACGATGAACAAGATGCATAGGGTAATACTTTTGATGAAACTCCAATTTCAATCTTTTATAGTTCCATGATCTCATATCATCACATAGCCTATACCATGTCAATGCGTCTCCCTCCAAAGATAAAGGGAAAGCCTTCTTCTTAACAACATCATCGGGTATACCTGCAAGCTTAAATAGTCCACAAATATCATCCACATAGCGTAGATGTTCGTCAGGATGCTTTGTTCCATCTCCTGCAAAAGTGTTAGCTAGCAGTTTTTCCATCATACCCGAAGGAATCTGAAAAGCAGTTTCATTTTCAGTAGGTTCAATAGGTTCAGTAGGTTGAGGAGCAACTCTTGGCTCAACTGGACGGGGTGAAGATAGCCCGAACAAGCCCCTCAGACAATTACTTTTCATAGTAACAAGTGACAGAAAATTTCAGCACACTAAATAAATTTTTCCTTACCAAATTCCACCTACCAAAGGCGCATCACTCCCCGGCAACGGCGCCAGAAAAGAGTCTTGATGACCCACAAGTATAGGGGATCTATCGTAGTCCTTTTGATACGTAAGAGTGTCGAACCCAATGAGGAGCAGAAGGAAATGATAAGCGGTTTTCAACAAGGTATTCTCTACAAGTACCGAAATAAGTGGTAACAGATAGTTTTGTGATAAGATAAATTGTAACGAGAAACAAGTAACAAAAGTAAATAAAGTGCAGCAAGGTGGCCCAAACCTTTTTGTAGCAAAGGACAAGCCTGGATGAACTCTTATAATAGGAAAAGCGCTCCCGAGGACACATGGGAATATCTTCAAGCTAGTTTTCATCACGCTCATATGATTAGCGTTTGGTACTTTGATAATTTGATATGTGGGTGGACCGGTGCTTGGGTACTGCCCTTACATGGACAAGCATCCCACTTATGATTAACCTCTATTGCAAGCATCCGCAACTACAACAAAAGTATTAAGGTAAACCTAACCATAGCACGAAACATATGGATCCAAATCAGCCCCTTATGAAGCAACACATAAACTAGGGTTTAAGCTTCTGTCACTCTAGCAACCCATCCTCTACTTATTACTTCCCAATGCCTTCCGCTAGGCCCAAATAATGGTGAAGTTTTATGTAGTCGACGTTCACATAACACCACTAGAGGTTAGACAACATACGTCTTATCAAAATATCGAACGAATACCAAATTGACATGACTACTAATAGCAAGACTTCTCCCTTGTCCTCAGGAACAAACGTAATTACTCACAAAGCATATTCATGTTCATAATCAGAGGGGTAACAATATGCATAAAGGATCTGAACATAAGATCTTCCACCAAATAAACCAACTAGCATCAACTACAAGGAGTAATCAACACTACTAGCAACCTACTAGCACCAATCCCGGACTTGGAGACAAGAATTGGATACAAGAGATGAACTAGGGTTTGGAGATGAGATGGTGCTGGTGAAGATGTTGATGGAGATTGCCCTCTCCCGATGAGAGGAGCGTTGGTGATGACGATGGTGATGATTTCCCCCTCCCGGAGGGAAGTGTCCCCGGCAGAACAGCTCTGCCGGAGCCCTAGATTGGTTCTGCCAAGCTTCCGCCCCCCACCCTCGTGAGCAGGGTGTGGGCCCCCTGGCCTTCATCTTTGGCGACGATTTTTCTTTATTTATTTTAAGACATTTCGTGGAGTTTCAGGACTTTTGGAGTTGCGCAGAATAGTCCTTCAATATTTGCTCCTTTTCCAGCCCAGAATTCCAGCTGCCGGCATTCTCCCTCTTCATGTAAACCTTCTAAAATAAGAGAGAATAGCCATAAGTATTGTGACATAACGTGAAATAACAGCCCATAATGCAATTAATATTGACATAAAAGCATGATGCAAAATGGACGTATCAAACACCCCGATATTTTCCTCGCCCTCGCTTCTACCATGGTTTTTTCCGTCATGGACGGACCAAAGAATGTCATGCAGTTGCGTCTCCGGCCCGCCCAGGACGAAAAGCCCATTTTCAGTCATGATTTTTGTCATAGAAGTAGGACCCCACCACATATATGATGATACTGGGTTTTGTCACAGTTATCATCATAGAAGTGTCATAAGTATGACAGAAAAAATTCGTTCGGCCCAAAATGTCATGGATGTGTCTTTTTTTGTAGTGAGGAGTGGTGCTGGACCAAGGAATTCAAGGCGTACCTGCTTTAGGGCACCCTGTCGGAGAAGGAAGAAGATGCAGAGTGGGTGTCCCGCTGGGCCACCGCATACTGCATCCAGGATGGCGAGCTAGACCAAAGGAGCCCGAACGATGTCTCCCTGCAATGCATCTCCAAGGAACAGGGGTGGGAGCTGCTAGCCGACATACACGATGGGGATTGCGGGCATCACTCCTCATCGCGCACCCTTGTGGGCAAGGTGTTCCGCAGCGGATTCTACTAGCCCACAGTGCTCAACGATGCCGCTCAATTAGTAAGATCTTGTGAAGCATGTCAATTCCTTGCTAAGCAGATCCACCAGCCAGCTCAGGGCCTCCAGAGCATCCCACTCTCATGGCCATTTGCGGTCTGGGGGTTGGACATCTTGGGCCTGTTTCCTCGAGCGCCCGGGGGCTTCCGCTACCTCTACGTCGCCATCGACAAGTTCACCAAGTGGGCAGAGGTGGAAGCTGACTGCACCATCTCGGCCGGCTCTGCGGTCAAGTTCATCAAGGGCCTCGTGAGACGCTTCGGGGTGCCCAACCGCACCATCACCGACAATGGCTCCCAGTTCACCAACCTCTTTAAAACATATTGTGCTAACCTTGGGATGCAGATATGCTATGCTTCAGTGGCGCACCCGCGGAGCAATGGCCAGGCCGAGCGTGCCAATGCGGAGGTCTTAAAGGGCCTCAATGCAAGGAGTTTCAAGAAAAAGCTCGAGGCTTGCGGCAGGGAATGGGTCAACAAACTCATGTCCGTGTTGTGGTCCATCCGCACCACCGCGACCAAGCCCACAAGCGAGGCCCGTTCTTCCTGGTATACGGAGCCGAGGCGGTCCTCCCTCATGAGGTCAGGCATTGCTCCCTGCCGGTCCTGGCATTCGACAAGGCACTCCAGGACACCTCGTGGGGGATGGACCTTGTGCTGGGGGAGGAACGCCGATGCCAAACCTCGCTCCAAGCTGCAAGGTACCAGCAAGCGCTGCGGCGGTACCAGTGCCGCAGCATCCGTTCCAGGACCCTCGAGGTGGGTGAGCTCGTCTTGAGGCGGGTGCTCTCCAGGGAAGGGATCCACAAGCTCTCCCCCCCCCCATGTGGGAGGGCCCGTTCAGGGTCGCCCATGTCTCCAGGTCTGGCACCGCGCGCCTGGAGACGCAGGACGGGGTCCCCATCCAAAATGCGTGGAGCATCCAATACCTCTGGAAGTTCTACCGTAAAGAAGGCTCCACGCCTGTGAAGGTCTCTGCTCATGACACTCTCACATAATAATGTGTTGGGGCTGTACACGCCTCGGAGTCTCCTGAGCATCGCCGTTGGGCCTTATGGGGGCTCCCATTCACGTCCTAGTGGCAGCAATTAGCTCCACGCTGGTGAGAAGACTAACATAGGTGCCGGACACAGATGTTCTTTTGCTTGCTTTCTGCATCTGATTTGCAACTTCTTGAATGAAATTTGGAGTTTCAGCGTCTCTGTTTAAGGGTTGTGAATTTTTCTTCTCCTTGCATCGTTCGTTCTCTTAGGCCTTACCTCAGGAGGAGTGTCAGTTCCCCGTCGCTCCTCCTCATGTGTCCCGCACATGGGGGCTGGGCAGTAGCATGCGCTTTGGGCTTCCCCGCGAACACACCTCGCCAAAGTGTCAGTCCCTGGCCTTGTGGTGTATTTGTCCTCGTGCGACGCTCTCGAACTAGCTCGCAGGCACTGCACCTCCAGGGTTTTCTTTCCCTGCAATTGCAAGGGTGCCCCTAAGGCCTGGCGACCCCGGGTCACCACTCGGCAAGGCGCGCTCCAGCCGCACAGAAGTTCATCGCCGGAACCCTAAGCTAAGTTATCCGAATCACAATTGATGGCAACACAAACATCAGGAGGTGCTACCTCTTGAGCATGCGTTGGTTTTCCCTTGAAGAGGAAAGGGCGATGCAACAAAGTAGCGTAAGTATTTCCCTCAGTTTTGAGAACCGAGGTATCAATCCAGTAGGAGACGACACACAAGTCACCTAGTATCTGCACAAACAATCAAGAACCTTGCAACCAACGCGATAAAGGGGTTGTCAATCCCTTCACGGTCACTCGCAAAAGTGAGATCTAATAGAGATAGTAACACTACTAGGAAAAGGCCTGCTATTGGCGCACCTGTTTTGCCTACTAATGGCGCACTACAGGTGCGCCACTAGCACCACACCATTAGAATTAAATACTAATGGCGCACCATGCAGTGCGCCATTAGTATAGCCCATCGTGCACCATTAGTATGCCTCCCAGGGGGGCATATTTACCCATGTGCTTTGGCATACTAATGGCGCACTAGGGTATGATGCACCATTAGTGTCCTTTCTGCAGTGCACCATTAGTATGAATATTAGGGATTTTTTTCTTTTCTGATATTTGCACAGGTTACAAAACATATTACTGCACATAATATACAGAGCACAACATATAAACAACAGATTTATCAAATACAATAGAAGATTAGTCTTCGAATACAATTCATCATATTAGTCTCCGAATTTCAAATACCGAACAAAGTTATAACATTACAAGTCTCGAAACCACGAGTAGCGAGTTTATCTTCACATTACAAGTCGATATCGATCATCTAAACTACCATCACATAGAAGAGAGTTGCAGTCATCACGATGAGCATAATCGCGATGAAACTGGTCTTCATCCGGTTCCTCCAACGCTCCCTCCTCTCTCCCGCTAGATAGCGCGTGTATCTAACTTCCGCCTCAGCCCTAGTTGTGTACCCTTTGTAACTGTTACTGCTGAAACGGTGAACCTGTCTCCGACACTCTTCCCAGTCGTCGTAGCCTCCGGGAACCTTACCCTTGTACACGACATACAATGGCATCTCTATGCACTAGCCAAACAAAACGTTAGTAACAATTCACAGACAATACATAAGCAATATATAAGTATGTAACAAAAGGATCAGAAGAGAAAAGAAACACATTAATAGCATGATTCATGGTCCTACTAATAAATAGCATCAATTACATATAAGTTGAATGACTTTCCAAACCAAAGAGACATACAAGTTCATTAAAGTTTAATATTACAACATGAGCCAATCGACAATTCAGAACTACATAGCATCACTACTTTCGACTTGACTCATGGGACCGGGGCGTGGATGAAGCCGCCGTCTTTCGTGATGGTCATGAAATCGCGGGTGTTGTCAGCCTGCATTTGTAGCGTTGTTTCTATCTCACCGTTGGACAGTTGAGCTCTGAGGTAGAACTGCCCCGAGGTACGAAGGACATCTTGATGGATGATTTCCGCAAACTCCGACTGGATGTGAAAGAATTCTTGTATGATGTCCGTGTCCTGGATTGCCGACAAGCGTGTGGCCCAATCTTTGAGATTATTTGGTCGCAGAAGGTGATTATGGTCACGTACGATCGCCCGCATGTGATGGAGGCGTAGTAGGCATCCTTCTGACCGCCAGGCGGCTGCTTGACGCAGCGGAACGTCGTATTGTGGGTGAACACATGCTTGTCGTACCTACGAACTGGCCTCTTAAAGGTGCCTCCAGATCTGGCGTAGCCGAGGAGAGCATCATCAAGAACTTTCTTGATATTTGTGTAGTCTATCTTCGACTCACGGTCCGGGTCAAAATACGTGGCCATGGAATATTTCGGGCTTAAGATGATGAGTGTGCAATGTGTGACACTGCACAAAACACGGAATGTTAGAAAAAAAAAGAACAATCAAAATCTAAGAAATCATATGTTACAGGGCGGTGAGGGGATGACTTACTCGGGAAAGTAAGGCACGAGGAAGTTATCCTTATCTGGGTTTGCCAGAATGACGCCTTCGAGGTGTGAACTCGCGACTTGCCGGTCCCCAGCGCTGCCTAAGATCTTGGCACGCATGTAGAAGGGGTCGACTATCCCGATGTACGGGGTCTTGTCTCTAATGATCCGCATCTCCACACTTCGCGAAAACAGCCGAACGAAGGTGTAGTGCAGCGGATGAAGGTTAAACATAGCGAAGATGTCATCAAACCGGAGTACGATCGTACCCCCGATGGCACTATCCACAAAGCCGTTGCCATCTGGCACCTTGGCCATGAAAACCGGGTATGCCACATCATTCTGGGAGAGGCGCCGCTTCTCCAAAGAAAGAACATTGTCATACAGACTCCGCATAGCACCGGTTGCAGCATTGAGCAGATTTATCGGTAGCATCACCCTACCCGCCACATGCACCCTCCTTGAGATATCCTTAGGTGAAGGTGGCCCGTCCTGAGCACGAATCATACTTGGTGCCGGCTGGCTCGCACCGGCTCCCTTGTTATTCTTTCGTTTCCGTCCCTTCTTATTCATATGCTATAATGGGGTCGAGTTCTGTTCACAGACCGCCTTCTTGAGTGTGTTGGGGCTGATAATACTTCGCACCTCGGCTATCTGAGGCTCGGTGAAGGCGGCAGCTGGAGGCGTCTCCTGGGAACTGAACACCAGACGACGCCTGTTGCAATTGGCTTTCTCTGCGGTACCAGCTAGATCGCGGTCGTGTTTTTCAGGGTTGGGTTCTTGAGAAGGAGGCCCGCAGAATTCGTCACCGTACCCATGTTCGGCAAAGTACTTATCGACGTTGGTAAATGTACCTTCATTGTTGTCATCATCGTCCGGATCATGTGCCATATGCATGTCCGGATCCTGTGCCATAGGGATGTCCGGCATGTCCGGTAGCGTTGCAGCGGTCTTGCCATGGCTTGGCGCCGACACAACTAGCGGTCTTGTCTGTGGGGTGGTGTCCCCCGCCCCCAAACGAATCTGGCTCTTCGGCCAAAGCAGGGGCCGGCTTATGCAGGCACTGAGGGTCATCACATCATCTTTGTCGGCCCCAATAGGTCGAATCAGAGGTAACAACTCGTCACAGCCTGGCAGCACCCGAACCAGTTCAACCCTATACATGGTGGGTGGCATCGGATTACCGTGGAACACGGGGTTGCCCGGTTGAACGATTCTGCCCTTGGCGACATCGATCAACTCGCCGCCCAGGAAGTGCAGGAGAGTGCATGGAACAGTCAGGGATGCCCAGTGAAAACATGTAGGGCGTCAGGGATGCCCAGTCAAAGGCAAGGAGATGAAGACATCGGCCGAGAGGCTTAGTTGCCGTGATGGTGTCGAGCTCGGCTAATCTTGAGGCACCGCCAACGGCGGGCGTGCAACTGACGGAGGGGCCGCTTGCTGGCAAGGTGCCGGCTGGCATACACCCGGGTGCATTAAGCTCTAATGCTCGTGCCGGCGCCGGAGACACGAATACCGCCTCCGCCAGAGACACCAATGGTGCCGCCTGCGTGTTGTGCGAGTTGCTGGCCGTGAAGCTAGGAACCGGGGGCGGCCCCTGTTGGCCGCCCGCAATCCACATCGTCAGCCCCTGAATCAAGGTAGGCACCATGGCGGTGAGCGTTGTTCCCAGTTGTTGTTGCACTTGCTCTTGGACAATCTTCGGAATCCGCGCCACTTGTGCCTTGAGTTCTTGAACCTCGCGCGACTGGCTTTTCGAGCTGGTCTTTTTCTCCTTTCGCCCACCAGTGGTATAGTATGACGACCATTTTGTGGACAAGCCTTTGCCGGCCACACGACCAGCTGACGACGGCTTACTGAGCTTATCCTTGTTTTTCATTACGTTCAACGCCCTATTTAGAGTGCTGTCCCAAGGGGAGCTCTTAGACGACCCCGCGCTACTGCTTTCAGTCTCCCGCGGAAGGAATGTGAACCATTTAGAAATTTGGCTTCATTAATTAGCATGCAACCATATGGAGCTAATTATGCGGGGGTGTATTCCTTACCAGAACAAGCTCAAGCGCCTTGGTCTTCGGATCCGTGGTAAGCTCCTTTGTTACCGGGTCCTCCTTGTACTAGGCCCTGACAAAGTTCCTGGTCTGCTTGCCACGGTATTTCTCGAAGCGGGGCGGTAGGCCTTGCTCGGCACGCTCCGCTTCCTCCTTGTCCCATATAGGCTCCGCCACTCTGTAACTGTCGGGACCGAGTTGGTGGACCCCTAAGTTCAACTCCCGCATTTCTTTCCCCCACTGACTTGATTCCACGGTTGCGCTGCTCTCGCACTTGATCTTGAACTCCTTGTAGTCATCTTCGATGATCGAAGGATATTTCGCCTTGATCTTCTCATAACTATCACCTTTGTCAATCATTTTCTTTACCGTGCTTCTCCAAGTAGACAAGGGCGTGCTCATCCTCATGAGGGCGGCACTGTTCACTTTATTCCCTGAGAGGCGTGTGTTTGCAAAGTCAGCGGCAAACTTGTATCGTTCGTGCAGCTTCGTGAAGAGGAGGCTGCGCAAATTCCCTTGGTCCTTATGCCTTAGGTTCTCGATGTTGATCGAGACGGTGCTCCGGAGAGTGCACGCGAGCTGAACCGAGTACTCCTTGACTAATTCTTTGGGCGCCGTTGGATGCCCGTCGGAGTTCACTTCAGTAAATTCCTCCTTGACGGTGTCGAGCACGTTCGGGCGCCGGTCCTTCTGTTGCCTCTTCGGTTGGCTGCCATCTGTGCGTGCGCTGCCATCATCAGTGGTGGCATCCTCGGCGGCACCATCAGTGGTGTCATCCCCGACGCCACTAGGGGTTGTGTAGTCAGGATTGGTGTCTTCCGCGGCATCCTCATAGCGGTGAGGTTCTTCCTCCATCTCCTGGGACAGCTCCCAGAATTGCTTGTCGCCCGAACCACCGGCCTCATCGTTGTGGGCCATGTTTCGCTCTAAATAGGAAAAAAGTTTGGTCAAAAAGTTGGTTATTGTCAAGGAACAAGATCATGGTCTCATCATTTAGGGTTTGTCGACACCGAGGCATCCTAAAAGCTAAGCTTTTATCATTTAGGGTTTGTCGACACTGAGGCACCCTAAAAGCCTAAGCTTTCATCATTTAGGTTTTTATCGACACCGAGGCACCCTAAAAGCCAAGGTTTTATAATTTAGGGTTTGTCGACGCTAAGGCACCCTAAATGCTAAGTTAAGTTTTCATCATTTAGGGTTTATCGATGCCGAGGCACCCTAGGTTGACTGATATATATGGGTATCTTCTAATAATATACCCTTTCAAGAAAAGGGAAGGAGAATTCTAAGTTGGGCCTAATAACTTGGCTCTATTGCCACCTATGATTTAATGCAGCAAGAATAAAGGGGCAGTTGATCCTACTTAATTAAGTACTAAGATACCACGGCCCATGCATTAGTCGCAAGTACCCCATATGTCCTATTTTTAGCAAAGTCATGCTAAAATTCACAGAAAATTTCAGCATGACCTTTGCTGAAAATAGGACATATGGAGTACCCTAATTTGCCGGAACGGAAGTTAATCGACATTCCGGCAAACTCAAGGGCCTCTCGGGGTACAGCAGCAGCATCACAAGTTGACAAAATTCCCAAGTAGTACAGCAGCAGCATCACAAGTAGTACCAATGAACATATAGTCTAGCACATTATGAATTTCAATAAATGACAGCAAGTTAACTCATTCTGAACAAATGTTGTTACTGTTGGAAGACCATATATTCATAAGAATTTTTTTACACATCTGGCCCTCACAATGTGTTCTTGCTGGTAGAAACTGAACCAAATGGCCCAGATTCTTGTATGGACAACAGCTTAAGCAAATAACTCTAGCTAATACTTGATGCCATAAGCATTTGTTTAGTAAGTTAACTCGTGAAAAGAAATCTAAGAAATACTTGGTTTTGTGTGCATAGAAAAATTGAAAGGGAAAAACTGGTTGCTTCACATGATCTTAAGTCAAATTTGGGAGACACTATTCTATGCAGTGGAATTTTAGGCTGTGCACACACACCCAATGACTCAATCATGGAGTGCATGTACAAAAATACAATGATGTGATGATGTATAAGCAGTTGATGTGAGGGCAATAATTGAGAGAGCATGTGTCAACATGTAAGTATATATACCATCTCTAATTAAAAAAATGGGGGTGACAATGGCAACACAAGTCTCAAGTTGCCTTTAATTTTCATTTGATTTATTAATTTTTGCAGACATCATCACCTACAAAACACAAGTACTGGAGCCACCTTCCACCCACTGTACCTTGTTCTATAACCAACCAAGTGGCCAAAGATTATAAATTTTAAACATCAACTACAAAAGAAGAAATCATAAGTAATCAATTTCTCTTTTATGCTAGGAAAGAAAATAAAGAACATCAAGAGATGGGGGCAGGGCAGGACAGGGCAAGGTAGCCATGGATGGAGTAAACACTGACTGCATTCGCTGTAGCAGGGTACAGACTCGAGTCATTTTGCACTGTAATGCATGTGAACTTGTCCTCCTCCCACAACTCCCAACATTTTCAAAAACCTGCTGCTGGTTTTCTCATGGAAAAAGGCAGCAGACAGACAGACTCACCCTCACCTCAACAGAGAGCAAAAACCCAAGAGGAGGAATTACCACTATCACCCAATGTTAGCGGGCAAGTATCCACCAGTCTGCATTTGTGTGTGTGGCTTTGACGAATGCTTGCTATGTGTGTCTGCATGTGGGGAATTGTAACAGCTGCCTGTGTGTGCCTGCGTGCATCTACAAGGCTAGCTCGGCTGAACTGAACTAAGACACAGCTCAGCTGCTCGTGTGTTTTGTTTGCTATGCTTATGAAAAATAAGAAAAGGTAACAACTATCTATGCTGGTTGTTGCAATAGTCTGCCTCTCTGTGTGAGTGTAAATCATCAGCTCTGTTGTGAAATCTGTGCAAGTATATTATTTACATTGACACTAGTGATTAATTAGGAATAGATTGCAGCGATCACATGTTTTGATCTTACTGAAAAGAATTCAACAGCTGCTATTTTGACACAAGATCTTACTGAAAAATATCATCAAATTTGAAAAAATATTCATGAATTCAAAAAGTGCCCATGAAATTTAAAATATTCATGAGTTCAAAAAGTGCCCATGCAATACAATTGAGAAATGAAGGCTACAATTAAATACAATCGATCTTAGCTAGCTATCAGTTCACAATCTTCTTGCCCTTATTTTTCGTAAATGGAGTTCTTCTCTTGAACGGACGTCCTTTAGGTAGGGTGGTCCTGCTTCCTCTTATGGTGTATGCTGGTACTTCATCGTCGTCGTCATGTTCCATCTTCGTGTCACCGTACTTGTCGAAGTCTAGCTCATTGGCGACTCCATCCATTCCGATGATCTTCCTTTTGCCTCTCCTCACGACAACACGACTGAGCTTTGACGGGTCGGTAATGAGGAAGCATTGGTCCACTTGGGAAGCCAGTACCCATGGCTCATTTTTCACGGGGACGTTTGCGCCCGCGGTCTTGGATTTGGCTTCGGGTATAACCATGGTGGTGAAATACCGGTCTTCTTTTATGACGCTCTTGGCCCATCTGACACGGAACATCGGGACCTTCTCTCCAGCGTAGCTCAGCTCCCAGATCTCCTCGATCCTTCCATAGTATCTGTCCTTGTCGTTACCGGTGTAGGATTCCATCGTTACTCCGGAGTTCTGATAACATCACTCTTCATGTCCTTTCCCTCGGTGTAGAATCTGTAGCCCTTGATATCGTACGCCTCATATGTCATCAGGTTGTGCTCGGCGCCCTATGACAAGGCGAATATGAGTTGTTCTTCCGCGGAAGAATCCTCATGTAAAGGGTACGACAAAAGCTTCTGCTTGAACCAACGTGTGAAACATGAGTTTTGCTCTTTGTTTATATCTCCGTTCGTCCTCTGTTGGCCTCGGTCATTGTATGTCTTCTCAATAAAGGTTTTGTGCTCTACCACCCAAGGATCGACCACGTCTATGTGTTGTAACACGACTAGGTTTGCTCTTTCAAAGTCGGCGAGTCGACCCTCGAAGTCGACAAGCATTTTGCGGCGACCCTCATGGCGACCCCATCCAGCGAGCCTACCGAGGTGCCTGTTAACGGGCAGACCAACGGGGTTCTCGATGCCTAGATAAAATTCATGCAGTAGGGGATGCACTCTTCGGTCAGAAAGCCCCTGGCTATGCTTCCCTTTGGACGTGACATGTTGCGAACGTATCCTTTGATGACACCATTCATCCTTTCGAACGGCATCATGCTGTGCAGGAATGTCGGCCCGAGTTGGATGATATCCTCCACGATATGGACCAGCAGATGCACCATAACATCGAAGAATGCGGGTGGGAACTACATCTCAAGCTCACATAGTATCACCATGATCTCTTCCTGTAGCCTTCTGAGTTGCCTCACGCCAACCGACTTCCGAGAGATGACGTCGAAAAAGTTGCATAGGCCAAATAGCGTTTCACGGACGTGCGCGTCCATGATCCCACGGATTGCAACTGGAAGTATCTGCGTCATCAGCATGTGACAGTCGTGAGACTTCATCCTGCTGAACTTCTGCTTTGCTGAGTCTAGGTATCTGCTTATCTTCCCCGCGTAACCGTAAGGAAGTTTTACTCCTACGAGGCAGGTGAAAAACTGATCGATCTCCTCCTGACTTAGAGTGAAGCATGCGGGAGGGAAGTCATTTCCGGTCTTCTTGGCCTTTTTGCCTTTGCGACGACTTTCCGTGTCCTGCTTCGCCTCATCATCATCATCATTAGCGTGAAGCTCCTCCCTGATGCCCATTGATTTCAAGGCTGCCCTTGCTTTCGGCCCATCTTTGGTCCTCTCTGGCATGTTGAGCAGGGTACCAAGCAGACTCTCGCACACGTTGTTCGTGATATGCATGACATCAAGGCTGTGAGGCACACGGTGGATCTTCCAGTACGGCAAGTCCCAGAAAACAGACCTCGTTTTCCATACCTTCAGCAGCGGCTCTGGCGCCTTTCGCTTCTTTCCCGGCTCTGGCGCCTTTTGCTTCTTTCCCGGCAGTGGGCAATCTTTCTAATTTTTCAACAGCTCGTCTATTTCCTCGCCACTCCTCGTACGCGGGCGTCTTCGGGGTTCGGTTTCACCATCGAACAGATCCTTGCGTTTCCTCCACGAGTCATCGTTACGAAGCCACCTTCGATGTCCCATGAACACGGTTTTCAAAGCCCGGGATCTCTATCTAGCTGGCGATACGTTGTGTCATCCATGCACCTGACGCATCCAGAAAATCCATGGACCACCTGCCCCGCGACATATCTGTAACCGAGATAGTCGTGCACCATCATGAGCAGTGCGGCTCTCATAGGGAAATATTCTTTCTCTGCAGCGTCCCATGTATTGGCTGGTGTTTTCCACAGCGTGTCTAGCTCCTCTTTCAGCAGCCCCAGATACAGATTGATGGCGTTCCCTGGTTGTTTCGGCCCTTCAATTAGCATACTCATGTGAATGTACTTCCTCTTCATGCACAACCAGGGGGAAGGTTGTACATCCACACAAACACAGGCCAGGTGCTATGTGTTCTTCTCTGGCTGCCAAATGGATTGACTCCATCGGTGCTCGCGCCCAGCATGATGTTCCTTGGATCCTTCCCAAATTCTGGGTGTTCGAAGTTCAACGCTTGACACTAGCTCCCATCCTTAGGGTGACTCAGCATCTTGTCTTTTTTATTTATCTCCGGATCATTTGGGTCATCTTCTCGCTTCTTCTCCTCCCTATCCACGTGCCAACGCAGGAGCTTTGCTACCTTAGGGTCCATGAAATACCGCTGCAAACGAGGAGTGATCGGAAAGTACCACACCACTTTTCGAGGAGCTTTCTTCCTCTTCTTGTATCGAGTGACACCGCACACCGGACATATGGTAGACTCCACGTGCTCGTCTCGATAAATGATGCAATTGTTCATGCACACATGGTATTTCACGTGCGGTAAATCCAGAGGACACACGATTTTCTTCGCCTCCTCGAAACTGGTCGGGCACTTGTTCCCCTTGGGAAGACGTTCGTGCCAGAATGACATGTTCTCGTCGAAGCATGCGTCGGTCATTCTGTGTTTTACCTTCATCTCCAGAGCCATGAGCGTTACTTTCAGGCGGGTATCCTCGGGCCTGCATCCTTCATACAATGGAGTAACCGCGTCTATCTCCAGTTGATCCAGCTTGGCTTTCTCTCGGGTGGTAGCTCTTTCGTTATTCGTCTGCTTGAGAAGCAGCTCTTGAATATGAGGATGTTGCACCCAGCCCATCAATGGGCCATCGTCGTCTGCTCCGGCATCTTCATCTTCATCATCATGCCCTTCGTCTGCTCCAGCATCTTCCTCATCATTATGTCTGGCATCTTCTACATGATGACTGTGTACTGCATCTACTTCATGATCATGTCCTAGAGATTCTTCGTCTTCTCGCCCGCCCTCGCCGCGGTTGTCTTGCTGCCCTTCCTCATTTCTTGCCCGACCCCCATGGACAACTTCATAATCATCTTCATCACCATGCCACTGATAGCCATCCATGAAACAACGCAAGAGCAGGTGGTCCCACACCTATACAGAATCCGGGTGCATAAGTCTCCTCAGCTTGCATCTTCGACACGGACATCTTATCTCTGTCTCGTTCTTTTGAAGCATCTCGGCCTTTGCGGTGCTCAAAAACCTATTCACGATGCCTTCGGTCAACGTGCAGACCATGGTCGCCAGCGGGGTAGAGCAAAACGATATTTTAGAACCAAGAAAAAATTTGGCATGACTTTGCCTAAAAATAGGACCAAAAAGAATGCATAGTGCCAAAATTCTCGCCGAAACGGAAATGAATCAACATTCTGGCAAAATATTGGCAACTATCGCATTTCAAATACCGTACCTGCAAACACAAACATATATGCAACACCACAAACATATGCAACACCACAAACATACATAGATCTAGCTAGGCCATAAAAAGTGCATGTGCATGTTGTTGGAGGGAGAAAAAAAGTAGATCTACAACATAAAGATAGCTTTCCCCTTACTTACTTATCAAAAAAGGTAATTTAACCACTTAATTTGGATGAATCTATGGTGCAAATGAGGTGAGGGGGAGGAGGCAGCCGAGACAAGCTTGGAGGAGGAGGTGGAGAGAATGAAGTGGGGAAAGTGAGTGTGTAGGTGTGGCTGTCCAAAATATCTAGCTGGTCCCAGGTTACTAATGGCGCACCACCTACAAATGCGCCATTAGTAACCCTAGTTACTAATGGCGCACTAGTTGGTGGTGCGCCATTAGTAGTTTTGCAAAATAAAAATAAAAAAATATATAGTAGTGGCGCACTGTGTGGCTGGTGCGCCATTACTAGTTAAACTAGTAATGGCGCACTGTGCCCTGGTGCGCCATTAGTATTTTTTAAAAAATAAAAAAAATTGTTACTAGTGGCGCACCAACACATGGTGCGCCACTGCTATATAGTAGTGGCGCACCACATGTCTGGTGCGCCATTAGTGGCCATATCATCTATAGCCCTTTTCCTAGTAGTGTAAAGTAAATATTTTTGGTATTTTTGTTGTATAGTTTGGAAAGTAAAGATTGCAAAATAGTAAAAGAGATGTGGTGTAAATAAAAGAGATGTAATTTGATAGAAAAGAGACCCGGGGGCCATACATTTCACTCGTGGCTTCTCTCAAGATAGCATGTATTACGATGAACAAATTACTGCCGAGCAATTGATGGAAGAGCGCATAATTATGAACACATCTAAGGCAATGATCATGAACATAGGCATCACGTCCGCGTAAAGTAGACCGAAATGATTCTGCATCTACTACTATTACTCCACACATCGACCGCTATCCAGCATGCATCTAGAGTATTCAGTTCATAAGAACGGAGTAACACATTAAGCAAGATGACATGATGTAGAGGGATAAACAAAAGCAATATGATATAAACCCCATCTTTTTATCCTCGATGGCAACAATACAATACGTGCCTTGCTTCCCCTACTGTCACTGGGAAAGGACACCGCAAGATTGAACCCAAAGCTAAGCACTTCTCCCATTGCAAGAAAGATCAATCTAGTAGGCCAAACTAAACCAATAATTCGAAGAGACATGCAAAGATATCAAATCATACATATAAGAATTCAGAGAAGAACCAAATAATATTCATAGATAATCAAGGTCATAAATCCACAATTCATCGGATCTCGGCAAACACACCGCAAAAGAGTATTACATCGAATAGATCTCCAATAACATCGAAGAGAACTTTGTATTGAGAATCAAACAGAGGGAAGAAGCCATCTAGCTAATAACTATGGACCCTAAGGTCTGTGGTAAACTACTCACGCTTCATCGGAGAGGCAATGGTGTTGATGTAGAAGCCATCCATGATCGATTCCCCCTGCGGTAGATCACCGGAAAAGGCCCCAAGATGGGATCTCACGGGTACAGAAGGTTGCCGCGGTGGAAAAGTGGTTTCATGGCTCCCCTGATGTTTCTAGGGTATAAGAGTATATATAGGCAAAAGAAGTACGTCGGTGGAGCTACGAGGGGCCCACAAGGGTGGGGGCACGCCTACCCCCATGGGCGCGCCCTCCTGCCTCGTGGCCTCCTCGTAGAGTCCCAGACTTCAACTCCAAGTCTTCTGGATTGCTTTTGGTCCAATAAAGATCCTCGCGAAGGTTTCATTCCGTTTGGAATCAGTTTGATATTCCTTTTCTGTAAAACACTAAAATGGGGAAAAAACAAAAACTGGCACTGGGCCTCCGGTTAATCGGTTAGTCCCAAAAATACTATAAAATAGCACATTAAAGCCCATTGAACATCCAAGACATATAATATAATAGCATGGAACAATAAAAAATTATAGATACGTTGCAGACGTATCAAACAACCCCAAGCTTAATTCCTGCTCGTCCTCGAGTAGGTAAATGATAAAAACAAAAAAAAATTATGCGGAATGCTAACTAGCATATTTCTCAATGTAATTTTCTTTATTGTGGCATGAATGTTCAGATCCGAAATATTCAAGACAAGAGTTTAATATTGGCATAAAAACAATAATACTTCAAGCATACTAACAAATTAATCATGTCTTCTCAAAATAACATGGCCAAAGAAAGTTATCCCTGCAAAATCATACAGTCTGGCTATGCTCTATCTTCATCACACAAAGTATTTAATCATGCACAACCCCGGTTTCAGGCAAGCAATTGTTTCATACTTTAGTATTTTCAAACTTTTCAGTCTTCACGCAATACATGAGCGTGAGCCATGGACATAGCACTATAGGTGGAATAGAATGGTGGTTGTGGAGAAGACAAAAAAGGAGAAGATAGTCTCACATCAACTAGGTATATCAACGGGCCATGGAGATGCCCTTCAATAGATATCAATGTGAGTTATTAGGGATTGCCATGCAAAGGATGCACTAGAGCTATAAGTTTATGAAAGTTCAACAAAAGAAACTAAGTCGGTGCGCATCCAAGTTGCTTGCTCACGAAGTCCTAGGGCACTTTTGAGGAAGCCCATCATTGGAATATACAAGCCAAGTTCTATAATTAAAAATTCCCACTAGTATATGAAAGTGACAACATAGGAGACTCTCTATCATGAAGATCATGGTACTACTTTGAAGCACAAGTGTGGTAAAAGATAAGTAGCATTGTCCCTTCTCTCTTTTTCTCTCATTTTTTTATTTGGGACTTTTCTCTCTTTTTTTATGGCCTCCTTTTTTTAGTCCGGAGTATCATCCTGACTTGTGAGGGAATGATGGTCTCCATCATCCTTTCCTCACATGGGACAATGCTCTAATAATGAAGATCATCACACTTTTATTTACTTACAACTCAAGAATTATAACTCAATACTTAGAGCAAAATATGACTCTATGTGAATGCCTCCAGCGGTGTACCGGGATGTGCAACGATTCAAGAGCGACATGTATGAAGAATTATGAACGGTGGCTTTGCCACAAATACGATGTCAACTACATGATCATGCTAGCAATATGACAATGATGGAGAATGTCATAATAAATGGAACGGTGGAAATTTGCATGGAAATGTATCTTGGAATGGCTATGGAAATGCCATAATAGGTAGGTATGGTGGCTGTTTTGAGGAAGGTATATGGTAGGTGTATGGTACCGGTGAGAGTTGCGCGGTACTGGAGAGGCTAGCAATGGTGGAAGGGTGAGAGTGCATATAATCCAAGGACACAACATTAGTCATAAAGAACTCACATACTTGTTGCAAAAATCTACAAGTAATCAAAACAAAGTACTACATGCATTCTCCTAGGGGAAGGCTTGGTAGGAGTTAACCATCGCACGATCCCGACCTCCACACATAAGGAAGGCAATCAATAAATAAATCATGCTCCAACTTCATCACATAACAGTTCACCATACGTGCATGCTACAGGAATCACAAACTTTATCACAAGTATTCCTCAAATTCACAACTACTCAACTAGCATGTATCTAATATCACCATCCTCATATCTCAAAACAATCATCAAGCATCAAACTTCTCATAGTATTCAATGCACTTTATATGAAATTTTTATTATACCCATCTTGGAAGCCCATCATATTAGGACGAATTTAATAACCAAAGCAAATTACCATGCTGTTATAAAAGACTCTCGAAATAATATAAGTGAAGCATGAGAGATCAATAATTTCTATAAAATAAAACCACCACCGTGCTTTAAAAATATATAAGTGAAGCACTAGAGCAAAATTGTCTATCTCAAAAGATATAAGTGAAGCACATTGAGTATTCTAATAAATTCCGATTCATGCGTGTCTCTACCAAAAGTTGTGTACATAAAGGATGATTGTGGTAAACTAAAAAGCAAAGACTCAAATCATACGAGACGCTCCAAGCAAAACACATATCATGTGGTGAATAAAAATATAGCATCAAGTAAAGTTACCGATAGACGAAGACGAAAGAGGGGATGCCTTCCGGGGCATCCCTAAGCTTAGGATTTTGGTTGTCCTTGAATTATCTTGGGGTGCCTTGGGCATACCCAAGATTAGGCTCTTGCCACTCCTTATTCCAAAATCCATCAAATCTTTACCTAAAAACTTGAAAACTTCACAACACAAAACTTCAACAGAAAATCTTATGAGCTCCGTTAGTATAAGAAAATAAACCACAACTTTAATGTACTATAATGAACTCATTATTTATTTATATTGGTGTTAAACCTACTGTATTTGAACTTCTCTATGGTTCATATCCCCCTATACTACTCATAGATCCATCAAAATAAGCAAACAACACACAAAAAACCGAATCTGTCAAAAACAGAACAGTCTGTAGAAATATATAACTTTAGAATAGTTATATAACTCTAAAAATTCTGAAATAAATTGTTGAACGTGAAGAATTTGTCTATTAATCATATGCAACAAGAATCAACCTAAAATCACTCTCCAGTAAAAAATGACGGCTATTATCGTGAGCGCAAAAGTTTCTGTTTTTACAGCAAGATCGCAAAACATCACCCAAGTCTTCCCAAAGGTTCTACTTGGCACAAACACTAATTAAAACATAAAACCACATCTAACCAGAAGCTAGATAAATTATTTATTACTAAACAGGAGCAAAAAGTAAAGAACAAAAATAAAATTGGGTTGCCTCCCAACAAGCGCTATCGTTTAACGCCCCTAACTAGGCATAAAAACAAGAATAGATCTAGGTATTGCCATCTTCAGTATGCAATCCATAAGTGGCTCTCATAATAGAATCATAAGGCAATTTAATTTTTCTTCCTAGGAAAGTGTTCCATGCCTTTCCTTAACGGAAATTGGAATCTAATATTTCCTTCTTTCATATCAATAATTGCACCAATCGTTCTAAGGAAAGGTCTACCAAGAATAATAGGACATGTAGGATTGCAATCTATATCAAGAATAATGAAATCTACGGGGCACATAATTCCTATTTGCAACAATAAGTACATCATTAATTCTTCCCCTAGGTTTCTTAATGGTGGAATCCTCAAGATGCAAATTTAAAGAACAATCATCACATTCACGAAAACCTAGCACATCACATAAAGTTTTTGAAATCGTGGAAACACTAACACCCAAATCACACAAAGCATAGCATTCATAATCTTTAATCTTAATTTTAATAGTAGGTTCCCACTCATCATAAAGTTTTCTAGGGATAGAAACTTCTAGTTCAAGCTTTTCTTCATAAGATTGCACCAAAGCATCAACGATATGTTTAGTAAAAGCTTTATTTTGATTATAAGCATGACGAGAATTTAACACGGATTGCAACAAGGAAATACAATCTATTAAAGAGCAATTATCATAATTAAATCCCTTGAAATCCAAAATAGTGGGTTCATTGCTACGTAAAGTTTTGACCTCTTCAATCCCACTTTTATCAACTTTTGCATCTAGATCTAGAAACTCCAAATCATTAGGACGCCTTTTAACTAAAGTTGACTCATCTCCAGTCCCATCTTTATCAATATTCATATTGGAAAACAAAGATTTAATAGGAGTAACATCAATCACTTTCAGATCTTCATCATTATTATCATCTAGATCTTCCTGTTTAGAGGCCATCTTAATAACTAAGGTGGCTTGCTTATCCGAAATTTGGCCCACTAAATTTTCAAGATGAGCAAACTGAGATTCCAAACCATAAAATTCCTTAGATATATCATCAAGATTCTTATTCATGTATTCCATATTTTTTTTGTTCTTTAAGCTCGTTTCTCAAGAAATTATTATGCTCAAATTGTAAAGACATAAAGCTTCTAATGTTGTTTTCAATTTCTTCCAACCTCCTAAAGTGAGGATCAACGCTTTTTGGCAGAGCCATCAAAACAAACAAGCACACTAACACCCAAGAACACAAGAAACAAGCGAGAAGAGACGAACGGGAGAGGGGCGAACAAAAGGCAAAGGTTTTTTGAAAATTGTTTTAGAAGTGGGGGAGAGGAAAACAAGAGGCGAATGGCAAATAATGTAATGCGAGGGAGAAGAGTTTATGATGGGTACTTGGTATGTCTTGACTTGGCATAGATCTCCCTGGCAACGGCGCCAGAAATCTTTCTTGCTACCGCTTGAGCATGTGTTGGTTTTCCCTTGAAGAGGAAAGGGTGATGCAGCAAAGTAGCTTAAGTATTTCCCTCAGTTTTGAGAACCAAGGTATCAATCCAGTAGGAGACAACACATAAGTCACCTAGTACCTGCACAAACAATCAAGAACCTTGCAACCAACGCGATAAAGGGGTTGTCAATCCCTTCACGGTCACTCGCAAAAGTGAGATCTAATAGAGATAGTAAAGTAAATATTTTTGGTATTTTTGTTGTATAGATTGGGAAGTAAAAATTGCAAAATAGTAAACGAGATGCGATGTAAAAAAAAGATATGTAATATGATAGAAAAGAGACCCGGGGGCCATAGGTTTCACTAGTGGCTTCTCTCAAGATAGCATGTATTACTGTGGGTGAACAAATTACTGACGAGCAGATGATAGAAGAGTGCAAAATTATGAAGACATCTAAGGCAATGATCATGAACATAGGCATCACATCTGTGTCAAGTAGACCGAAATGATTCTGCATCTACTACTATTACTCCACACATCGACCGCTATGGAGCATGCATCTAGAATACAAAGTTCATAAGAACGGAGTAACGCATTAAGCAAGATGACATGATGTAGAGGTATAAACTCAAGAAAAATGATATAAACCCCATCTTTTTATCCTTGATGGCAACAATACAATATGTGCCTTGCTGCCCCTGCTGTCAGTGGGAAAGGACACCGCAAGATTGAACCCAAAGCGAAGCACTCTACCATTGCAAGAAAGATCAATCTAGTAGGCCAAACTAAACCGATAATTCGAAGAGACTTGCAAAGATATCAAATCATGCATATAAGAATTCAGAGAAGAACCAAATAATATTCATAGATAATCAAGTTCATAAATCCAAAATTCATCGGATCTCGGCAAACACACTGCAAAAGAGTATTACATGAAATAGATCTCCAAGAACATCGAGGAGAATTTTGTATTGAGAATCAAAGAGAGAGAAGAAGCCATCTAGCTAATAACTATGGACCCGAAGGTCTTTGGCAAACTACTCACGCTTCATCGGAGAGATAATGGTGTTGATGTAGAAGCCCTCCATGATCGATTCCCCCTCCGGCAGATCGCCGGAAAAGGCCCCAAGATGGGATCTCACGGGTACAGAAAGTTGCGGTGGTGGAAAAGTGGTTTCATGGCTCCCCCTGATGTTTCTAGGGTATAAGAGTATATATAGGCAAAAGAAGTACATCGGTGGAGCTACAAGGGGCCCACAAGGGTGGGGGCGCACCTACCCCCCTAGGCGCGCCCTCCTGCCTCGTGGCCTCCTCGTAGAGTTCCAGACTTCAACTCCAAGTCTTCTGGATTGCTTTTGGCCCAAGAAAGATCCTCGCGAAGGTTTCATTCCGGTTGGACTCCGTTTGATATTCCTTTTCTATAAAACACTAAAATAGGCACAAAACAGAAAATGGCACTAGGCCTCCGGTTAATAGGTTAGTCCCAAAAATAATATAAAAGAGCATATTAAAGCCCATTAAACATCCAAAACAGATAATATAATAGCATGGAATAATCAAAAATTATAAATACGTTGGAGATGTATCAGGAGGCAACACAGAAACAATAACATATGGTGCAAGCGCCACAGTCCATTACACGCCCTGGTAGGGCCTCCCACTTCTTCTTTTTTGCAGCAGAAAGAAAGGAACAAAAGCAGGTACGCGGCGATGACAGCTCCTGAGGCCCGGCCTTAGTAGCGGTCGGGCTCACCCGGAGTCCTCCTCCCGCTTCACTGGGGCATGGCGGCGACATAGCTTGTCTCCCCTCCCGGTCCGATCTCGGCAACGCGTCGGCTCATCAGAGTCATCGTCGCTGGACCTTTCCGTGGAGGAAGAGTCGCCGCTGTTGTAGGCGCATGACCATCGCCAAGGCAAGTTCATCACCGACGACGATGCCGCCCCTCCGTCTGTCGTCGTCATCACCGTCGTCCTTGATGTCGCTCTCCAGGCAGCACCCTACGCGCGGGCCATCCTCCTGGAAGATCCTCATATAGAGGGTCGCGACGCCATTGTACCTGAAGTGGAGGGTGCACCTCCCATGCAGGTCCCGTGCGCAGGCAAATGACTGCCACCCACGGTTCAGGAACACGTTGCAGGCGGCCGTGGCCATGGCCTCCACCCACGAGGCCTTGCTGCAACAGCCATCGGCCTGAAGCCAGAAGCCACCAGGCCCCCGGCAGGCAGCGCGCGCGCGAAGAAGCGCGGGAGCCGGAGCCAGGCGCCTGCGGGCCTCTCCGCCTACACCACAAACTCCAAGGGGCGCGTCAGGAGAGTGGTACCGCGGTCGTGGCGGTCATATGGCCACTGCGTGCCTCACCTCTTCGCGACGGCTTCCCTGATCGTGGCGGCTTCCACCGCAGGAAGACGTGCCCCCAAGACCGCCAAAGGTAGCGCCAGCCTTTGAGGGAGGACGCCCACGCCTGTAGGGAGCCACTACCGGCGTCGCAGGATACTTGCGGGGGCGCCCACGGCCCCTCTTGGCCGGGGGCGAGTCCGGTCCCTCCTTGGGGGCCTTCCCTTTCTATGAGGCGGAGAACCTCCTCACCGGCGCCATGGATGCTCTAGTGAGACGATGGAGCAAGAAGAAGGATAAGCAAGGGGCGAGAAGACGAAGATGGGAAGGGGGCTCCGCCCCCTCCCCATTTATAGCCGAAGGGAGGCCAATCGCCGGCCTCCCACAATCTACAGTAATGGTGGCTTTCTTTACATGTAGCAGGTAGTTGTCAAGTCGGACGGTTGCCGAGGCAGCGTGGGGAAGCAGAGACGCCCACGTCCCATCAAGCGCCACGCGTCGGCTCGGTCCACAGGCGATTGCGGCCCGCGGTGCTCCACACTTGCCCTTTGGCTTCGCCTGGAAGCCAAGTGTGAGCGCGCCTTGAGCCCAGGGGGGCTACTGTCAGTGTTCTAGGAACTAGGGTACCTAGACTTGCCTACCTATGGCCCACGGTGTGGCTCCATCGATGGCCTGGTACGGCCCATCTTCAGCATCAGCAGGTCAAGACCCTCACGAGGGGACAAGCCTCGTGAGGCCGACGACATCAAGACCTCCTAAAGAAGCAGCCTCCCCATGCGGCCTCCTGAGGAGCGGAGATTTCTATGCAATCACTCACCTCATGAGGCTGAGGTGACGCCAGCCAAGACGACCAAGGCCAGGCGTGCGCCAGCGGGTGCAGAGCGGCATGTTTCCTCTTTAGTGCTAAGGAGGCAAACGCAGGTGGAGAGTCCCAAGGAATTAGACAAAGATTATCGAATGTGTGCAACAAGGCCAGGACCGCTAGAACGGCAGGATGGATGTCATCTTCGAGCCGGCCATGACATCACAACCAGAAGCATTGCAGGTGAAGACCACCTTTCGTCAGGATAAGATGTACTACTTGTCCCCTTTCAAAATTGACCACTGTGGGATCCTTCCCACCTAAGTTTTGGGGGAAGAGGACTAAGGCCACTATAAGTATAACCTAGCCACCACCGTAGCAAAGGGTCGAGTCCCGGAGACATTGCTCCCTGAAGCTACCACCACAAGAACTGGCCTCCCGAGGTTGCTCTTCCCCTTGTACTAGTTCATCCTCAGCCCCCGCGAGGCTAATCCACCAGGGTATTACACCGCAAGGTGGCCCAAACCTGGGTAAACTGCCATGTCCATTCCCTTCCCATTCATCGAGCGAGGCCGTGACAGCAGCGAGTTGATTGGCTAGAGAGGTTGAGTTCTTTGCACACGCCCCAGAGTTCAAACCTTTCTTGGGTCTGTGGAGCCCGGAATCCGACAGCGAGCATTAAGCATAACTAACACCGAATAGTGCACCACAAGTAGGATGTAATTTCATTGCATAACTATTGAATTTTGTGCTTGCATAGGGAATCACAAACCTTAACACTAGTATTCTTACTAAAGCATAATTACTCATCAACATGACTCACATATCACTATCATCATATCGCAAAACTATTACAAGGAGTCAAGTTTATTTTGTCCAATGATCTTCATGAAAGTTTTTATTATATCCCTCTTGAATATCTATCACTTTGGGACTAATTTCATAAGTTTTTTTTATACCTCAAACAAATCTAAGTGAAGAACATGACCATAAAAAATTTTCTTCTCTCAAAATAATTTAAGTGAAGCAAGAGAGAATTTCTTCAATTTTTTACTAAATCTCAAATAAATATAAGTGAAGCATGAGAGCATTTCTTCAAAAATAGTAAAGTACACCATGCTCAAAAAGATATAAGTGAAGCACTGAGCAATTCCATTGCTCATAAAGATTTAAGTGAAGCATAGAGAGCAATTCTAACAAGTCATAGCATAATTTTGGCTCCCTCAAATAGGTGTGTCCATCAAGGATAGATGACTTAAAACACAAAGCATAAGAAGCAAAGACTCATATCATACAAGACACTCCAAGCAAAACTCATAATATGTGACAAATAAAAATATAGTTTCAAGTGAAATACCGATGGTTGTTAGAAGAAAGAGGGATGCCACTCAGGGGCATCCTCAAGCTTAGTTGCTTGATACTTCTTGAATATTATCTTGGGGTGCCTCGAGCATCCCCAAGCTTAGCATTTTTCTAATCCTTATTCCTTCATCCATCCGATCTCACCCAAAACTTGAAAACTTCAATCACACAAAACTCAACAAAACCTTCGTGAGATCCGTTCGTATAAGAAAGCAAATCACTACTTTAATTACTGTTGCAAACCCATTCATATTTTGTTTTTTTACTGTATCTACTGTATTTCAACTTTTGCATGGCAAAAAATCTTCAATGGAAACAATAGAATCATCAAAACAAGCACATAACACAACGAAAACAGAATCTGTCAAAAACAGAACAGTCTGTAGTAATCAGGGAACTTCGTATACTTATGTAACTCCAAATTTTTTGGAAAAATAGGAAAACGTGGGAAATTTGTATTTAAATCTTGTGTGAAAAAATCATAGCAAAAGCATCTTTCTGTGATTTATGAAAATTATATTTCTAAGCGCAAAAGTTTCTGTTTTTCAACAAGATCGAATCAAATATCACCCAAATTATCCCAAAGGCTTTGCTTGGCACAAACACTAATTTAAACCACAAAAACACATCTAAACAGAAGCATAATTGGGTATTTTATTGAAAACAACAAGAAAACCAAAAAGAAGAAAGATACAAGTTGGGTTGCCTCCCAACGAGCGCTATCGTTTACGCCCCTAGCTAGGCATAAAGCAAAGATCTAAGTGTTGTCATCTTTAGTTTCCAACTCTTCAATCAAACACTTGGAATTCTTCAAGGATTTAGTATACAAATTTTCGATGACAATACTCCTAGGAACAAGTTTAAGGAACTCATTCTTGCACAAAGGGTCTCTTATAACATCAATAAAATCTGGGTGAATAGTAATCATCTTAAGATCTTCTCTATTGCTATTGGAAGTTGCACCCTTGTTTTTAGTGGTTTGAGTAATCTTGCCAATTTTTAACGGAGTTTTTTCGATATTTTTGGCGGAAGCAAAAGCCGTACTTAGATTACTAAAGATTTCTTCTAGTTTATCAATCCGAGATGGGCTTTCTTCAATTCTTTCATGAATTACGGTCCCCTTTTCTTTTAACAACTTAAAAACTTCTCCCGCTTTTGACGCAATTTTAGTAGCAAAATTTGCATCTTCTAATTCAAGTTTTCAACATGTTCTTCGGTAAGCATTTTCTTTTCAATAGCATCTAGCCTTTCCATAACATGCTCGAGAGTCAAAGTTGTTTCATTAATCATAAACGGTGGTGAACCCACTGAATTTCCATAGCATTAAAAGCATCAAGAGAGGGACACATCAAGAAATTTGCACTGGTAAATGTATCAAGGACAAATCTATACCAAGTGGTGATACCCACATAAAAACAGCAAAGAAGAACAATGGTAAATTGCTTATGGATAGATCTATTATGAGCATTGCAAATCCTATACCAAGCATCTTTTAAATTCTCCCATCCCCTTTGCTTAAAGTTGAGAACCTCGTTCTCGGGAGTGCACACAATAGAGGAAGGACTATCCATAACGTCAAAAAATGGCCAACTCGATTGCACACAAAAACCGATCTGACGAGAAAAACGGCGATAGAAAAAGAAGACGAACAAAATGAAAAAAATTGTGAAGCGGGGGAGAGGAAAACGAGAGGCAAATGACAAATAATGAAAATTACAAGGAGATGAAATTTGTGAGTAGGAACCTAGTAGATGTTGGTGATGTCTCCTCGGCAACGACGCCGGAAATTGGCACGTGGCCGGGAGACTATCTTGACTTGATCCTCCCTAGAAACGGCGCCAGAAATTACTTTTGATGTTGGCTTGAACTACGTCGGTATTTCCCCAAAGAGGAAGGGATGATGCAGCACAACAACGGTAGGTATTTTCTTCAGTGATGAGATCAAGGTTATCGAACCAGTAGGAGAACCACGCAACACCACGTAAACAGCTCCTGCACACAAAGAACAAATACTTGCAACCCGACATAAAAGAGGGGTTGTCAATCCCTCACGAGTAAAAAGATAGGTAAAATTGTAGTAGATTGGATAAATAGATCTCGCGGGAATGCGAGATAAAATAAATAAATAAAAATTGCAGCAAGGTATTTTTGTATTTTTGGATTAATAGATCTTAAAATTAAAGCAAATAAAAATAGATCTCAATGGCAAATATAATAAAGAACAGACCCGAGGGCCATAGATTTCACTAGTGGCTTCTCTCGAGAAAAATAGCATACGGCGGGTAAACAAACTACTGTTGGGCAAGAACTTCAAATAATCATGACGATATCCAGGTGATACTATAATGCCCCGATACCGACACTCCAGACGCTTCCATGTTATTTGTGATTGTCGTGTGTTTTATTTTTTTTGTTTGTTGCATTTCATCATCGCATAATCCGCATTACATCTGCATGTTTTCATAAAACTCGTAGTTGTTTGTATTTTCCGCTTCTCTCCTTGGTTCCATGGCATGTTGTCAGATCGTTTGTCTCCATTGACCTTTCCCAGACCAACCCGGTTCTTGTTTCCCTCTTGTCTGACCACCTAACCTCTCTGCACATGCACCAAACCCACCTTCGCAACCTAGTCCAAAAACTTCTCCCGGGCCCGACCCGGGCTGTCATGAACAATGGGTCCGGATCATCCCCAAACATCCGTAAAATGTCTTTGGTTTCTCATTCGTACTCCCTAGCTTATTTTTCTTGGACCGTTCGATTACGATCGGAGGGACCAAATACCCCCTAAATCTAACCCACTGGCTATATATAGTCCATCCCTAGTCCATTTTTGTCAAACCCTAGACCAACTCTCTACAATTCCTCCACCCCTCCGCCAGACCAGATCCACCTCGGGATCCTCCCGCCGCTACCTCGCACACACCATGCATCCAATCCTGCAGCCTCCACCATCCCTAGCCGTCAGATCTTCGATCCAACGGCCTCCCTTGCACCCCAGTTTCCCCAGCGGCTCGTGCCCCGTAGCTGGCCCCGATCTAGATCGAGGCGAGCTCGTCCCCAAGCCCTAGGGAGCCGCCGTTCCCATCTACCGCCGGCGGCCGAACCTGCAGCTAGCAAGATGAGCACCCACTCCTCTCTCCCTTCTTCTCCTTCCTCTGGTTTCTTTCTCTCAATCCTCTCTCTGTTCTGTTGCCATGGACAGGAGCTCGCCACCGCATTGATCTGCCTCCGGCGGCCTTTGAAGTTCCCGTGGAGCCCAGATCTGGTACCCCGCGCGCCGGATCCGTCTGTTCTCCCATGCCCGTTCGTCACCCCCGCTGCCAGCTTCGGTCTGTCCCCTCCGAATTCGTGTTATCGCCTCGAGCCACGCCGGTGCCAAGTCCCCATTTCACGTCGCTGCGTCCCTCTGCCTCCTCCAGGACGCGAGCGCTCATCCTCGAGCGTTGAGGCGTGCCCCCTCCACCTCCTCGTTCGATCGCGCCAAGGGCTAGCCGAGCCTGCGCCGGCCTGTGAGGCCTCTCCACCAGCCGGGCCGAGGCCCGTGGTGAGGCCACCCCCATGCGCCCTCCCTATTTTTTCCCGCTGTTGGGCTAGCTAGTTTCAGCCTGATGTGGTTTTTTTCCTGTCTGCGATTTTCCATAATATCCAGAGACTGCCAGTTTTACAGAAAAGCCCTCATACTTCATGCATTTAATATCTCACAAATCGTGCATCATATGTAAAAACTTTATATATGTAAAATGCTTAGAATTTCATCTAGTTTGACAATAATCAACTTTCATCCATGTTAAAAATGTTTAACTTGCAGTTTGCATTAATTTGCTTAAATGCCATGTTAAAATGATTTATTTCATAACTAAATAACCGTAGCTCCGAATTTAATAAACTTTATACGTAAATGGGGTAGAAAAATGCATAGAATAACATGGTGCACTTTGTTTTCCTGTTTAGCAACAATAAAATTATGTAATAGGCCGAACAGTACCAAACTCAAAACATGCACATCGAGATTTTCCAGAATTATTGTTTGTTGTTTCCGGCCTCATTTAAACTTGCCTAAATAGTTGGTTTATTTATGCTTCACCTCTTGCCATGTTTAACGACATTTTGTTGTTGAGTAGCATGAACGAGGGCGAACTAAATACTTGGATATGGTGTTTCATCAATATGCAACTTGTTGCACATTGAGCTCAACTTAATTTGTAGTGTTGTTTGTTGCACTTTGCCATGCCATGCATATTTAAACCGGACATGCATCATACTTGAAGGTGCATCATGCCATGTTATGTGATGCTTGTTTACCATGTTGTTTGCTTCTTTTCGCTGTTGTTTCTTAGTTCCAGTAACATTGTAGATTTTGAGGATTCGTTCGACTACGCTCGTTCGTCTTCTTCATGGACTCGTTCTTCTTCCTAGCGGGATTTCAGGCAAGATGACCGTCACCTTGGATATCACTACTATCTTTGCTATGCTAGTTGTCTCGAGGCTATTGCTATGCCGCGCTTCCTACCACTTGTTTATCAAGCCTCCCAAATTGCCATGAAACAACCTCTAACCTTTTTCACCATCCCAGCAAACCGTTGTTAAGCTATGTTACCGCTTTGCTCAGCCCCTCTTATAGCGTTGCTAGTTGCAGGTGCAGTTGAAGGTTGTTCCATGTTGGGATATGGATATCTTGGATGTCCTGGAATATCACAATATCTCTTATTTAATTAATGCATCTATCTACTTGGTAAAGGGTGGAAGGCTCGGCCTTATGCCTAGTGAGGGAGTTCCGGACCAGGGGGTGTCCGGATAGCCGAACTATCATGATCGGCCGGACTCCAAGACTATGAAGATACAAGATTGAAGACTTCGTCCCGTGTCCGGATGGGACTTTCCTTGGCGTGGAAGGCAAGCTTGGCGATACGGATATGTAGATTTCCTACCATTGTAGCTGACTCTGTGTAACCCTAGCCCTCTCTGGTGTCTATATAAACCGGATGGCTTTAGTCCATAGGACGAACAACAATCATACCATAGGCTAGCTTCTAGGGTTTAGCCTCCTTGATCTCGTGGTAGATCCACTCTTGTAACACACATCATCAATATTAATCAAGCAGGACTTAGGGTTTTACCTCCATCAAGAGGGCCCAAACCTGGGTAAAACATCGTGTCCCTTGTCTCCTGTTACCATCCGCCTAGACGCACAGTTCGGGACCCCCTACCCGAGATCCGCCGGTTTTGACACCGACATTGGTGCTTTCATTGAGAGTTCCTCTGTGTCGTCACCAATAGGCGGTATGGCTTCTTCGACCATCATCAACGATGCAGTCTAGGGTGAGACCTTTCTCCCCGGACAGATCTTCATATTCGGTGGCTTCGCACTACGGGCCAATTCGCTTGGCCGTCTGGAGCAGATCGAAAGCTACGCCCCTGGCCGTCAAGTCAGATTTGGAAGTTTAAACTTCACGGCGGACATCCGCGGGGACTTGATATTCGATGGATTCGAGCCACAGCCGAGCGTGCCGCACTGTCACAGCGAGCATGATTTAGCTCTGCAGTTGGACAGTACCCTGGAGGCCGCACTCGAACCCGCTCCGATCTTCAATTCGGAGCTGGCTGCGTAGATCGAGGATGGATGGCTAGACACCGCCTCGGAGGCTGCCACCTCTACGGCGATAGAGCCGAACGCTGACCTTGTCCCTCATAAAGCTCGTGACTCCGAGGTGCCGAACTCCTCGCCAGACTCCGAACCCCCTGCGCCCCTCCGATCGAATCCGATTGGGCGCCGATCATGGAGTTCACCGCAGCGGACATCTTCCAACACTCACCTTTCGGCGACATCTTGAGTTCGCTAAAAAATCTCTCGTTATCAGGAGAGCCCTAGCCGGACGGCTGGGATGCGGACGATGAATAAATTCAAAGCCCACCCACCACCCACTTGGTAGCCGCTGTCGACGATCTAACCGACATGCTAGACCACGACTCCGAAGACATCGACGGCATGGACGACGATGCCGGAGACGACCAAGAACCAGCGCCGACAGGGACTGGAAAGCCACCTCATCATATGACATATACATGGTGGATATCCCAAAAGATGGGAATGGCGAAGGAACAGAGGAGGATGACCCCTCCAAGAAACAGCCCAAGCGCCGGCGTTAGCGACGCCGCTCTAAATCCCACCACAGCAAGAATGAAGATTCCGGCACCGGAGATAATAATACACCGGACAGTGCCGAAGAGAACCCACTCCAGCAAGACCCAGTGCAGGAGGATGGAGATGCCAGCCCTCATGAGAGAGCGGCAGAAGAAGAGGTAGAGGATTATATGCCTCCCTCTGGAGACGAAGCAAGCCTCGACGACGATGAATTCGTCGTGCCTGAGGATCCCGTTGAACAAGAGCGTTTTAAACGCAGGCTTATGGCCACGGCAAACAGCCTCAAGAAAAAGCAGCAACAGCTTAGAGCTGATCAAGATCTTCTAGCCGACAGATGGACTGAAGTGCAAGCTGCTCCCCCGATTAGAGGAGGAAGCGTATGAACCCACATCACCAGGAGACAATACGGCTGACCGACCACCCCGTGGTCGCAACAGAGAGGCCTCTAGGCCCTTCACTAGACCTGTACCCCAGCATCACTCGAAAAGCACAAGGCCACAGGGGAACACTCTGGACTTGCGAGATATATTGGAGGATAAGGCAAGACAATCAAGATCGATCTATGGATCGCGTGGGCGCCCCACGGTACGTGACGACAACCTTCGCGCCGGACACAGTAAGTCCGGCCGGGCCGAACAAAACAGACAAAACTATTTTGAGCTCCGTCGTGATATCGCCCAGTACAGAGGCGCCGCACACCCACTATGCTTCACAGATGAAGTAATGGATCATCAAATCCTCGAAAGGTTTAAACCCGTGAATTTCGAATCTTACGGTGGCACAACAGACCCCACGGTTTGGATCGAAGACTATCTTCTTCACATCCACATGGCCCGCGGTGATGATCTTCACGCCATCAAATATCTCCCCCTCAAGCTTAAAGGACCAGCCCGACATTGGCTTAACAGCTTGCCAGCAGAATCAATTGGGAGTTGGGGAGACCTGGAAGCCGCATTCCTCGATAACTTCCAAGGCACGTATGTGCAACCACCAGACGCTGACGACCTAAGCCACATAATTCAACAGCCAGACGAATCGGCCAGACAATTCTGGACACGGTTCTTAACCAAGAAAAACCAAATCGTCGACTGTCCGGATGCGGAGGCCCTCGCGGCCTTCAAGCATAACATCCGCGACGAGTGGCTTGCCCGGCACCTGGGACAGGAAAAGCCGAAATCCATGGCAGCCCTCACATCACTCATGACCCGCTTCTGCGTGGGTGAGGATAGCTGGCTAGCACGCAGCAACAACCTCAGCAAAAATTCTGGCAGTCCGGATTTCAAGGACTGAAATGGCAGGTCGCGTCATAACAAAAACAAGCGCCGCATCAACGATGACAATAGTGAGGATACGGCAGTCAATGCCAGATTCAGAGGCTCTAAACCCGGTCAGCGGAAAAAGCCATTCAAAAGAACTGCTCCGGGTCCGTCCAATTTGGACCGGATACTCGACCGCCTGTGCCAGATACACGGCACCCCCGAAAAGCCAGCTAACCACACCAATAGGGACTGTTGGGTATTCAAGCAGGCAGGCAAGTTAATTGCCGAAAACAATGACAAGGGGCTGCGTAGCGATGACGAGGAAGAGACCCGACCGCCGAACAATAGAGGACAGAAGGGTTTCCCCCCATAGGTGCGGACGGTGAACATGATATACGCAACGCACATACCTAAAAGGGAGCGGAAGCATGCACTCAGGGATGTATACGCGATGGAGCCAGTCGCCCCGAAGTTCAAACCATGGTCCTCCTGCCCGATCACTTTTGACCGAAGGGACCACCCCACCAGCATCCGCCACCGCGGATTCGCCGCATTGGTCTTAGACCCAATCATCGATGGATTTCACCTCACCAGAGTCCTGATGGACGGCGACAGCAGCCTGAACCTGCTCTATCAGGATACAGTGCGCAAAATGGGCATAGACCCCTCAAGGATTAAACCTACCAAGACGACCTTTAAAGGCGTCATACCAGGTGTAGAAGCCAATTGTACAGGCTCAGTTACACTGGAAGTGGTCTTCGGATCCCCGGATAACTTCCGAAGCGAGGAGTTAATCTTCGACATAGTCCCGTTCCGCAGCAGCTATCATGCCTTGCTCGGACGTACCGCGTTTGCAAAGTTCAACGTGGTGCTTCACTATGCATACCTCAAGCTCAAGATGCCAGGCCCTCGAGGAGTCATCACGGTCAACGGAAACACTGAATGTTCTCTCCGAACGGGGGAACATACAGCGGCTCTCGCGGCAGAAGTACAATGCAGCCTCTTAAGGCAATTCTCGAGTCCGGCCGTTAAGCGGCCGGACCTAGCTAAACTCGCCCGGAGTAACATACAACAAGACCACCTAGCACGTTCCGAGCACGCGTAGCAGTGCGGCCCCAACCCCAGCCCCTGCAAAACGTCAAAACAGGTCCTTCGTGTACACCATTACGCTCTGAAGATACCATGGGCATGGGGAGAGGGGCACGACCACGATAAGCCTAGACTGCGGCTCAACCACACTAGGGGCTCTCAAGTGTGTCGTTCTTTTTTTTCTCTTTTTACCTTCTATTTTTTACCCACAGGACTCCGTTCGTCCGAGGCCCTGTCCGGCAGCAGACCTGCTGAACTCATGATGCAACAGCCAGGGAAGGATAAAGGCTACAACAAATATACAGGTGGTCTCCATCACGAGCATTTTTATACACCAATCCGCAGCCTACCCCTGGAGGGGGACATGTTTAACAGTCCCATCCCTTGCTTATCGCACCATTTGTATTGTTCTGCAGCACTTATTGAATAAAACAATGCAACACCTTTTTTGCTTATAATTGCATTTCTTTTTCATACATATGTTCATTTATGACATGTCGCATCCGTACACTTTGGTACGGTTAAAACACACCAGGGGCTTATGTTTCCCACATCATGGTGTGATAAGTCCGAACACTTTCACAAGTGCGGCACCCCGAACTTATAGCATTATATGCATCGGCTCCGAATCATGTCTTGGGTCAATAGTTGGGTGTGCCCGGCTCCCATGTTTTGGTACCTTACGTTCCGTTATATCGGCTAAGGTAGCACTGTGAGAACCACTGCGATTGCGCCCCAGTTGAGTTGGGTTAACGCCTAAGTGGAGAAAGCTAAAACTGACCGTCATGATGAGGCGAGAGCCGGTCGCTGTTCAAGAGGTTTTTGCGAGTCCTTAAAGACTTATGCCACTTAGAGCGAGGAGCCGGATCCTGTCCGGCCCAGGCGTGGATAGCGCCCCAAATTCGGCCTTCCGAAGACTAGGGGCTTCGCCGAAATTTAAAATTATAGAATTCTATGGCTAAGTGAGAGTGTTCAAGCATTATAAGTCCGGTTGCCTTGTTCGCTGTGTTGAGCGCCTCCCTAGATGGACCAAAAAATGGGAACAAGAGTGCTCAAGTTTATCCCGAACACCCCAGCACTCGTGACATGGGGGCTGAAGCCGACGACTTGCCATCTCTCAGATTTGATAAACAGCCACACAGAAGGTAATATTTTAAATTAACAAGCGTTGCTTAGCGCATATGAACTCAGTTTTCAGCGCACAAGATATCAAAATGCGATTCTACTCAAAAATTGCATCTTTGGAGCACTCCCCCGCAATAGTGCGGGCGCCCTTCAGCACACTCTTATAATACATCTCGGGCGTGCGATGCTCCTTGCCCTCTGGTGGCGGGTCCGTCACAAGCTTCTGGGCATCCATCTTGCCCCAGTGCACCTTTGCGCGGGCAAGGGCCCGACGGGCGCCCTCAATACAGGCGGAGTGCTTGATGACTTCAACCCACGGGCACGCATCCACCAGCCGCCGCACCAGGCCGAAGTAGCTCCCAGGCATGGCCTCCTTAGGCCACAGCCGAACTATGAGGCCCTTCATGGCCTGTTCGGCCACCTTCTAGAGCTCGACCAGCTGCTTCAGCTGGTCGCTAAGGGGCACCGGATGTTCGGCCTCAGCATACTGACCAGAAGACCTTCTCCGTCGAGCTCCCCTCCTCGGCTCGGTAGAATGCGGCAGCATCGGACACGCTGCGAGGAAGATCTGCGAACGCTCCTGGAGAGCTCCGAATTCGGGTAAGCAACAGGTAATTAACACTCACATGCTTACTTTGCATGAAAAATGCCTTACCCGCTGCTATTTTCTTCACCGCCTCAATCTCCTGGAGGGCCTTGTAGGCTTCGGCCTTAGCGGCTTTGGCACTCTCAAGAGTCATTGCAAGCTCAGACTCTCGAGTCTTCGAGTCACGCTCCAGGCTCTCATGTTTTTTCACGAGATCCTGGAGCTCTTGCTGTACCTCCGCCACCCGCGCCTCCTGCTTCTCTCGCTCGGTGCGCTCCGCGGCCGCATTGCGTTCGGCCGCGGCCACCGCCTCTTTCAGGGTCACCACCTCATTAGTGGCCCCTGCAATACCCATGTTATCCTTGTCATTCTTTTGCAACCAAAATCCTTTTCTGTAAGGTACAATTTTAATAAGGTGTTACTCACCTTGCTTGTCCTCGAGCTGCTTCTTGGCACGGCCGAGCTCGTTCTCGGACCGCTCGAGGTTTTCCTTCAAAGTATTGACCTCCGCAGTCAGTGCGGCAGAGGTCAGCAGCGGAGCCTGCAAATCCCATATCGACATATTTATTATGACTCCTGCGTATATCTTTTTAGATCCTCAGTCCGGCTTTTCTTTCCAAACACTGAACCGAGCATCAGGGGCTACTATCTATGCGGTACCATTCGATACATATTGAAATTCTTACCTCAAAGCCTGTTAGAAGGCTGCTGCAGGCTTCGGTCAGCCCGCTCTTGGTGAGCTGCACCTTCTGAATCACCGCACTCATAACGGTGCGGTGTTCCTCTTTGATGGAGGTGCCATTGAGCGCCTCCAGCAAGCTATCCGGCGCCTCCGGTTGGACGGAGGCTGCCGGCGTCACGGTCTTGCCCTTCCTGCGAAGGGGTCGCCCCCCGGACTCCGGAGCCAATGTGGGTTCCGGGGCTGAGTCCGGTGCAAAGTCCGGGAGGTTGTCCTGCGACACCTCCGGGGCCCTCTCCTCTTGGTGGGTCCCTTCCTAGGATCCCACCTCGGCATCGTCCGCGTCATGGGGGGTGGAGGCAGTCGGAAGAGAATCCATATCCGATGCACCAAAGGACCCGCTCGATGAAGCGGGGAGATCATCCTTAGGCGGACTGCAGGGTTGTATGCGGCATTAGACAGACATTATGTGGCGAAAAATATAAACCTTGAAGTTATTCGGGAGTCCAGATACTTACGATCTCGCCAGGGGCTTGGCCCTTGGAGGCCAATCCTCGTCGTCGTCACTGGCATTGGCGGAGCAGTTCGGGGGAAGAGTTTTTCCCTTCTTGGACCCTTCGGCCTCCCTTGTTGGGGAGGCCTTCCTTTTCTTCCCTCCCCCCGCTGGGGGAGAGGCTTTCTTCTTCTCCTCCTCGCCTTGGTGGGAGGAGTCGGCCTTGGATTCATCGTCCGATAGCACCTAAAAACGGGAACTCTTCCGAGTCCCCGTGGCCTTCTTCTTGGCCTTCTTCTCCGGCACCACGTGGGGTGTCGGAGCCAGCAGCCCCGTTAAGCGGGCATCCGCTGGGTCCTTTGGCAATGGGGCCGGACAGATAGTCCATTCGGCCTTCGCCAGCCAGTGCTGTCAAAGGTAAAGGGAGTTTAGATCCCGCATAGAGTCAAACTATGGAAACCAGTGGCGAAATCACTTACCTCGTCAGCTGGACGCTGCGAGCGGAATCCGCGATCTTCGGTAGCAGATGCGGGAGCCTCGGCGCCTTTGAACAACACCTTCCACACATCTTCGTACGTAGTGTCGAAGAGCCCGCTCAGAGTCTGGTGCTGCGCCGGATCGAACTCCCACATGTTGAAGCCCCGTCGTTGGCACGGGAGAATCCGGCGGATGAGCATGATCTGGACTATGTTGACAAGCTTGAGCTTCTTGTCCACCAGCTTCTGGATACAGGCTTGGAGTTCGGTCAGCTCCTCCGAATCCCCCCAGATCCGGCCACTCTCTTTCCAGGAGGTGAGCCGTGTAGGGATGCCGGATCTGGATTCGGGGGCCACTGCCCAATTAGGGTCACGCGGCTTGGTGATGTAAAACCACCCTGATTGCCACCCTTTAATGGTTTCCACGAAAGTGCCCTCCAGCCACGTAACGTGGGACATCCTGCCCACCATGGCGCTCCGCACTCCGCTTGGCTGCCCTTCACAACCTTCGGCTTGACACTGAAGGTCTTGAGCCACAAGCCAAAGTGGGGCTGGATGCAGAGGAAGGCCTCACATACGACGATAAACGCCGAGATGTTGAGGATGAAATTCGGGGCCAGATCATGGAAATCTAGGCCGTAGTAGAACATGAGCCCCCGGACAAAGGGATGAAGTGGGAAGCCCAGTCCGCGGAGGAAATGGGGAAGAAATACTACCCTCTCATGAGGCCTAGGGGTGGGGATGAGCTCTCCCTCGTCGGGGAGCCGATGCGCGATGTCGCTGGACAGATATCCGGTGTCGCGTAGCTTCTAGATCTGCCCCTCCGTGACGGAGGAGGCCATAGACTTGCCTCCCGCTCCAGACATAGTTGGAGAAGGTTGAGGTGAAAAGTGCGGACTTGGGCGCTGGAGCTCAAGTTCGCGGAGATGGATAAGCCAAGGAGGAAGAAGGTGCAGGTAAAAGGGTTGGATCTTTATCCCCTTATATGGGCGGACAAAAACATGTGTCCCCACCGGCCTGGTAAAACTCGCTTATCTCCCAAGCGTCACAATCAATGGCGCGGTTGGGTTACCCACGTCCGTATTGATGGGAATCCCGGAATAAGGGGAACACGATCTCTGCTTCGACAAGACGTGCCAAGGAAACCGCTTCGCTAAACGCGCGGAGGTGGAACAATAAAAACAATTTGAGTAAAGGCTTGGTAGTGGTATGACGTCACGCCACAAAATACGTCAGCAGATTGAACTTGTGTAATGTTATTCTCTCTAAGGTGGTACGTGGAATTTATTTTTGCAGAGCCGGACACTACCCTGGTGTTCACAATCTTCTATAAATTATTCGGAGGAAGAACCCGCCTTGCAATGTCGAAGACAACATGCGCGCCGGACTCGTCGTCATTGAAGCCTGGTTCAGGGGCTACTGAGGGAGTTCCGGACTAGGGGGTGTCCGGATAGCCGAACTATCATGATCGGACGGACTCCAAGACTATGAAGATACAAGATTGAAGACTTCGTCCCGTGTCCGGATGGGACTTTCCTTGGCGTGGAAGGCAAGCTTGGCGATACGGATATGTAGATTTCCTACTATTGTAACCGACTCTGTGTAACCCTAGCCCTCTTTGATGTCTATATAAACCGGATGGCTTTAGTCCATAGGACGAACAACAATCATACCATAGGCTAGCTTCTAGGGTTTAGCCTCCTTGATCTCGTGGTAGATCCACTCTTGTAACACACATCATCAATATTAATCAAGCAGGACGTAGGGTTTTACCTCCATCAAGAGGGCCCGAACCTGGGTAAAACATCGTGTCCCTTGTATCCTGTTACCATCCGCCTAGACGCACAGTTCGGGACCCCCTACCCGAGATCCTCCGGTTTTGACACCGACACCTAGTGTTTTGTTCCACTCTTGCCGCCCTAGTTTACGTCATACCGGTGTTATGTTCCTTGATTTTGCGTCCCTAACACGATGAGGGTTTATGGGCCCCTCTTGACAGTTTGCTTTGAATAAAACTCTTCTAGCAAGGCCCAACATTGGTTTTACCTTTTGCCTAATAACAACTAAAACTTGCATAGGGACCGGCTAGCACCCGAGGACTCTTAATCAAGCCCTTGGGCCAGTGCTCGACATGAGTGTTGGTCCACCTACCTAGCAGTTGGCGGTGCCACCTTGGGGCAACTCGAGGTATTTGGCTATCATCCACTTAGCATAGATGGTGTTGTCCTGAGAATGAGATACGCGCGACACCTATCGGGGTATCGACGCACCGGGTGGTCTTGCTGGACTTCTTTTACAGTTGTCAAAATGTCTTGTGCATCGGGATTCCGAGTCTGATCGGAGGGTCCCGAGATGGAGGATTATCTCCGCGGATCGTGAGCTTGTCATGGGCTAAGTTGGGACAACCCTGCAGGGTTTAAAATTTTGAGAGTCGTGCCCGTGGTTATGTGGCAGATGGGAATTTTTAATGTCCGGTTGTAGGGAACTTGACACCAGACTCGAATTAAAATACACCAACCACGTGCGTAACCGTGACTGTCTCTTTTCGAGTGGGTCAAGAAGAGAACACATTGGGGTTATGTTTGAATATAAGTAGTTCAGGATCACTTCTTGATCATTACTAGTTTGCGACCATTTGCGTAGCTTCTCATCTTATTTTGTACTCGTAAGTTAGCCACCATACAATGCTTAGTCGGTTGCTGCAACTCACCACTTATCCATTCCATATGCATTAAGCTTTGTTAGTCTTTATACCCATGGTAATGAGATTTCTAAGTCCTCGTGGCTCACATATTACTACAACAACAGTTGCAGGTACAGGTAATGCAATGATCTGACGTGAGTATGAAGCTTGCTTGTTTGGATTTCTTCTTCTGCTTCTTCTTTGATCAAGGGATATAGGTTCCGGGTCGGGAGCCTGGGCTAGTAGGGTGGGTGTCGTTCTTCTTTTTCGTTTGATTTCGTCCGTAGTCGGATCCTACTCTTCTATATGATGATTGCTATGTATTGATTTATTGTTGTATGAATGTTGTAGCTTGTGGCGAGTGTAAGCCTTTATCTTGTATTCTCATCAATTTAGTACATGGTATGTTGTAATGATATCCACCTTGCTATGCGCTCGAAATGCGATTGTGCCCCAATCATGAATTCATCACGTGATTGGGATAGAATCGCATCTTGGGCGCTACAGATGCGTCTCCAACGTATCTATAATTTTTTATTGGTCCATGCTATTATACTATCAGTTTTGGATGTTTTATATGCATTAATATGTTATTTTATATTATCTTTAGGACTAACCTATTAATCTAGAGCCCAATGCCAGTTTCTGTTTTTTGCCTGTTTTAGAGTTTCGCAGAAAAGGAATACCAAACTGTGTTCAAACGGAATAAAGCTTTCATGATAATCTTTCTTGGACCAAAAGCAAACCAGGAGACTTGGAGATGAAGTTAGAGGAGCCACGAGGCGGCCACAAGGGTGGAGGGCGCGCCCCCTGCCTTGTGGGCCCCTTGTGAGTCTCCTAACCTAATTCTTTCGCCAATATATACTCTTATACCCCAAAACCATCAGGGGAGCCACGAAAACACTTTTCCATCGTCGCAATCTTTTGTACCCGTGAGATCCCATCTAGGGACCTTTTCCGGCGTCCTATCGGAGGGGTATTCGATCACAAAGGGCTTCTACATCAACACCATAGCCCTTCCGATGAATCGTGAATAGTTTACCATAGTCCTATGGGTCCACAGCTAGTAGCTAGATGGTTTCTTCTCTCTCTTTGATTCTCAATACCATGTTCTCCTCAATGTTCTCGGAGATCTATTCGATGTTATACTATTTTATGGTGTGTTCGCCGAGATCAGATGAATTGTGGATTTATGATCAGATTATTTATGAATATTATTTGAATCTTCTCTGAATTCTTATATGCATGATTTGATATCTTTGCTAGTCTCTTTGAATTATCGGTTTAGTTTGGCCTACTAGATTGGTTTTTCTTGCAATGGGATAAGTGCTTAGCTTTGGGTTCAATCTTGCGTTGTCCTTTCCTAGTGATAGTAGGGGCAGCAAGCCATGTATTGTATTGTTGCCATCGAGGATAAAAAGATGGGTTTTCATCATATTGCTTGAGTTAATTCCTCTACATCATGTCATCTTACTTAATGTGTTACTCCGTTCTTTATGAACTTAATACTCTAGATGCATGCTGGATAGCGGTCGATGTGTGGAGTAATAGTAGTAGATGCAGGCAAGAGTCGGTCCACCTGACACGAACGTGATGCCTATGTTCATGATCATTGCCTTAGATATCGTCATAATTATGCGCTCTTCTATCAATTGCTCAGCAGTAATTTGTTCACCCACCGTATTATTTGCTATCTTGAGAGAAGCCACTAGTGAAACCTATGCCCCCTGGGTCTCTTTTCCATCATATAAGTTCTCTTTTCCATCATACAAGTATCTGATCTACTATTTTGGAATATTTTACTTTCCGATCTATAAACCAAAAATACCAAAAATATTTTCTTTACCGTTTATCTATCTCTATCAGATCTCACTTTTGCAAGTAACCGTGAAGGGATTAACAACCCCTTTATCGTGTTGGGTGCAAGTTTGTTTGATTGTTTGTGGAGGTATTCAGTGACTTGTGCGCTTTCTCCTACTGGATTGATACCTTGATTCTCAAACTGAGGGAAATACTTACTCTACTTTGCTGCATCACCCTTTCCTCTTCAAGGGAAAAACAAACGAAAGCTCAAGAGGTAGCAGGAAGAATTTATGGCGCCGTTGCCGGGGAGATCTACGCCAAGTCAAGCCATACCAAGTACCCATCATAAACTCTCATCTCTTGCATTACATTATTTGTCATTCGCCTCTCGTTTTCCTCTCCCCTACTTCTAAAACAAGTTCAAAAAGATTCGCCTTTCCTTCGCCCCTCTTTCATTCGTCTTCTTCGCTTGCTTGTTGTGTGCTCGTGTGTTGGATTTCTTGCTTTGTCACGATGGCTCAAGATAAGACTAAATTGTGTGATTTTTCCAACACGAATAACAATGATTTTATTAGTACTCCGATTGCTCCCACAACTAATGCGAAATCTTGTGAAATTAATGCCGCTTTGCTGAATCTTGTTATGAAAGATCAATTTTCTGGCCTTCCTAGTGAAGATGTCGCATCCCATCGAAACAATTTCGTTGATTTGTGTGATATGCAAAAGAACAAAGATGTGGATATTCATATTATTAAATTGAAGTTATTCTCGTTTTCGCTTAGAGATCGTGCTAAAATTTGGTTTTCATCTTTGCCTAAAATAGCATTGAGTCATGGAACAAGTGTAATGATGCTTTCATCTCTAAGTATTTTCCTCCCGCGAAGATCATCTACCTTGGGAACGATATCATGAATTTTAAGAAACTTGATCATGAACATGTTGCACAATCTTGGGAGAGGATGAAATTGATGATACGAAATTTCCCTACACATGGTTTGAATTTGTGGATGATTATACAAAAAATTTATGCCGGATTGAATTTTGCTTCTAGAAATCTTTTGGATTCGGCCGCGGGAGGCACTTTTTTGGAAATTACTTTAGAAGAGGCTACTAATCTCTTAGATAATATTATGACTAATTATTCTCAATGGCACACCGAAGGAGCTACTAGTAAAAAAAGTGCATGTGATTAAAGAGATTAATGTTTTGAGTGGAAAGATGGATGAACATATGAAATTATTTGCTAGTAAGAGTGCCTTTTTTATCCTATTGCTATGCCTTTGTCCACTTTGATTGAGAATAATAATGAATCTATGGATATGAATTTTGTTGGTAGGAACAATTTTGGTAATAACATGTATAGAGGTAATTTTAATCCTAGGCCATTTCCTAGTAATTCATCTAATAATTATGGTAATTTCTACAACAATTCTTACGTAAATTTTAATAAGATGCCCTTTGATTTTGAGATTAGTGTTAAAGAATTTATGAAATCGCAAAAGAATTTCAATGATTTGATTGAAGAAAAAAATCTCAAGATTGATGATTTGGCTAGAAACTAGGATTTCTCTTGATGTAGATTATTTGAAACTTAGATCTATTGCACCTAAGCATGATATCAATGAGTCTCTCAAAGCCATGAGAATTTCCATCGATGAGTGGAAAGAAAGAACCCCTAAGATGCGTGCTAAAAAGGATCGGTTTATAAAAGCGTGCTCTTCTAGTTTACATGAAAATAATGATGAAGATCTAAAAGTGATTGCTGTGACTCCTATTGAATCTTTGTTTTTCAATATAAATCTTGATAAAGATGGAACTGGAGATTAGTCAACTTTACTTAAAAGCATCCCAAAGATTCAGAGTTTTTAGATCTAGATGAAAAAATTGATAAAAGTGGGATTGGAGAGGTCAAGACTTTAAGTAGCAATGAACCCACTCTTCTGGATTTCAAGGAATTTAATTATGATAATTGTTCTTTAATAGATTGTATTTCCTTGTTGCAATCCATCTTGAATTCTCCTCATGCTTATAATCAAAGCAAAGCTTTTACTAAACATATCATTGATGCTATTATGCAATATTTTGAGGAAAAGCTTGAATTGGAAGTTTCTATCCCTAGAAAACTTTATGATGAGTGGGAACCTACTATTAATATTAAGATTAAAGACTATGAGTGCCATGCTTTGTGTGATTTGGATGCTAGCATTTCCATGATTCCAAAAACTTTATGTGATGTGTTAGGTTTTTGTGAATTTAATGATTATTCTTTAAATTTGCATCTTGCGGATTCCACTATTAAGAAACCTATGGGAAGGATTAATGATGTTATTATTATTGCAAACAGGAATTATGTGCTCGTAGATTTCACTGTTCTTGATATATATTGCAATCCTACATGTCCTATTATTCTTGGTAGACCTTTCCTTAGAACAATTGGTGCAATTATTGATATGAAAAAGGGAGACATTAGATTCCAATTTCCGGTAAGGAAAGGAATGGAACACTAAGAAAGTTTCCATATGAATTTATTATGAGAGCCACTTATGGATTGCATACCAAAGATGACAATACCCAGATCTATTCGTGTTTTACGCCAAGCTAAGGGCATTAAACAATAGCGCTTGTTGGGAGGCAACCCAATTTATTCTTGTTCCTTGCTTTTTGTTCCTATTTAGTAATAAATAATTCATCTAGCCTCTGGTTAGATGTGGTTTTGTGTTTTAATTAGTGTTTGTGCCAAGTTAAACCTTTAGGATAGCTTATGGTGATAGTTGTGTTGATCCTGCTGGGAAAAAAACTTTTGCGCCCAGTAAATAATTTCCAGGTTTTTATTGAAATGTGCTTTTGATCTGATTATTTTTGCTCTGGATTGGTGCACAAATTTCTCAGGTTGTCCTAACGTTTCAGAATTTTTGGAGTTACAGATTGCTATAGATTGTTCAGTTTTTGACAGATTTTGTTTTCTATGTGTTGTTTGCATATTTTGATGAATCTATGGGTAGTATCGGGGGGTATGAACCATGGAAAAGTTGGAATACAGTAGATATTACACCAATATAAATAAAGAATGAGTTTGAAATAGTACCATAAAGTGGTGATTTATTTTCTTATACTAACGGAGCTTATAAGATTTTCTGTTGAGTTTTGTGTTGTGAAGTTTTCAAGTTTTGGGTAAGGATTTGATAAACTATGGAATAAGGAGTGGCAAGAGCCTAAGATGGGGTATGCCCAAGGAACCCCAAGGTAATATTCAAGGACAACCAAAAGCCGAAGCTTGGGGATGCCCCGGAAGGCATCCCCTCTTTCGTCTTCGTCTATCGATAACTTTACTTGAGGCTATATTTTTATTCACCACACGATATGTGTTTTGCTTGGAGCGTCTTGTATGATTTGAGTCTTTTCTTTTTAGTTTACCACAATCATCCTTGTAGTACACACCTTTTGAGAGGGCCACGCATGAATCGTGATTTATTAGAATACTCTATGTGCTTCACGTATATCTTTTGAGCTAGGCAATATTGCTCTAGTACTTCACTAATATCTTTTTAGAGCACGGTGGTGGCTTTATTTTATAGAAATTGATTAACTCTCATGCTTCACTTATATTATTTTGAGAGTCCTTTAGAATAGCATGGTAATTTGCTTTGGTTATAAATTTAGTCCTAATATGATAGGCATCCAAGAAGGATATAATAAAATCTTTCATATAAAGTGCATTGAATACTATGAGAAGTTTGATTCTTTATGATTGTTTTGAGATATGAAGATGATGATATTAGAGTCATGTTAGTGGAGTAATTGTGAATTTGATAAATACTTGTGTTGAGGTTTGTGATTCCCGTAGCATGCACGTATGATGACTTCAACCCACGGGCACGCATCCACCAGCCGCCGCACCAGGCCGAAGTAGCTCCCAGGCATGGCCTCCTTAGGCCACAGCCGAACTATGAGGCCCTTCATGGCCTGTTCGGCCGCCTTCTAGAGCTCGACCAGCTGCTTCAGCTGGTCGCTAAGGGGCACCGGATGTCCGGCCTCAGCATACTGAGACCAGAAGACCTTCTCCGTCGAGCTCCCCTCCTCGGCCCGGTAGAATGCGGCAGCATCGGACACGCTGCGAGGAAGATCTGCGAACGCTCCTGGAGAGCTCCGAATTCGGGTAAGCAACAGGTAATTAACACTCACATGCTTACTTTGCATGAAAAATGCCTTACCCGCTGCTATTTTCTTCACCGCCTCAATCTCCTGGAGGGCCTTGTAGGCTTCGGCCTTAGCGGCTTTGGCACTCTCAAGAGTCATTGCAAGCTCAGACTCTCGAGTCTTCGAGTCACGCTCCAGGCTCTCATGTTTTTTCATGAGATCCTGGAGCTCTTGCTGTACCTCCGCCACCCGCGCCTCCTGCTTCTCTCGCTCGGTGCGCTCCGCGGCCGCATTGCGTTCGGCCGCGGCCACCGCCTCTTTCAGGGTCACCACCTCATTAGTGGCCCCTGCAATACCCATGTTATCCTTGTCATTCTTTTGCAACCAAAATCCTTTTCTTTAAGGTACAATTTTAATAAGGTGTTACTCACCTTGCTTGTCCTCGAGCTGCTTCTTGGCACGTCCGAGCTCGTTCTCGGACCGCTCGAGGTTTTCCTTCAAAGTATTGACCTCCGCAGTCAGTGCGGCAGAGGTCAGCAGCGGAGCCTGCAAATCCCATATCGACATATTTATTATGACTCCTGCGTATATCTTTTTAGATCCTCAGTCCGGCTTTTCTTTCCAAACACCGAACCGAGCATCAGGGGCTACTATCTATGCGGTACCATTCGATACATATTGAAATTCTTACCTCAAAGCCTGTTAGAAGGCTGCTGCAGGCTTCGGTCAGCCCGCTCTTGGTGAGCTGCACCTTCTGAATCACCGCACTCATAACGGTGCGGTGTTCCTCTTTGATGGAGGCGCCATTGAGCGCCTCCAGCAAGCTATCCGGCGCCTCCGGTTGGACGGAGGCTGCCGGCGTCACGGTCTTGCCCTTCCTGCGAAGGGGTCGCCCCCCGGACTCCGGAGCCAATGTGGGTTCCGGGGCTGAGTCCGGTGCAAAGTCCGGGAGGTTGTCCTGCGACACCTCCGGGGCCCTCTCCTCTTGGTGGGTCCCTTCCTAGGATCCCACCTCGGCATCGTCCGCGTCACGGGGGGTGGAGGCAGTCGGAAGAGAATCCATATCCGATGCACCTAAGGACCCGCTCGATGAAGCGGGGAGATCATCCTTAGGCGGACTGCAGGGTTGTATGCGGCATTAGACAGACATTATGTGGCGAAAAATATAAACCTTGAAGTTATTCGGGAGTCCAGATACTTACGATCTCGCCAGGGGCTTGGCCCTTGGAGGCCAATCCTCGTCGTCGTCACTGGCGTTGGCGGAGCAGTTCGGGGGAAGAGTTTTTCCCTTCTTGGACCCTTCGGCCTCCCTTGTTGGGGAGGCCTTCCTTTTCTTCCCTCCCCCCGCTGGGGGAGAGGCTTTCTTCTTCTCCTCCTCGCCTTGGTGGGAGGAGTCGGCCTTGGATTCATCGTCCGATAGCACCTAAAAACGGGAACTCTTCCGAGTCCCCGTGGCCTTCTTCTTGGCCTTCTTCTCCGGCACCACGTGGGGTGTCGGAGCCAGCAGCCCCGTTAAGCGGGCATCCGCTGGGTCCTCTGGCAATGGGGCCGGACAGATAGTCCATTCGGCCTTCGCCAGCCAGTGCTGTCAAAGGTAAAGGGAGTTTAGATCCCGCATAGAGTCAAACTATGGAAACCAGTGGCGAAATCACTTACCTCGTCAGCTGGATGCTGCGAGCGGAATCCGCGATCTTCGGTAGCAGATGCGGGAGCCTCGGCGCCTTTGAACAACACCTTCCACACATCTTCGTACGTAGTGTCGAAGAGCCCGCTCAGAGTCTGGTGCTGCGCCGGATCGAACTCCCACATGTTGAAGCCCCGTCGTTGGCACGGGAGAATCCGGCGGATGAGCATGATCTGGACTATGTTGACAAGCTTGAGCTTCTTGTCCACCAGCTTCTGGATACAGGCTTGGAGTCCGGTCAGCTCCTCCGAATCCCCCCAGATCCGGCCACTCTCTTTCCAGGAGGTGAGCCGTGTAGGGATGCCGGATCTGAATTCGGGGGCCGCTGCCCAATTAGGGTCACGCGGCTTGGTGATGTAAAACCACCCTGATTGCCACCCTTTAATGGTTTCCACGAAAGTGCCCTCCAGCCACGTAACGTGGGACATCCTGCCCACCATGGCGCTCCGCACTCCGCTTGGCTGCCCTTCACAACCTTCGGCTTGACACTGAAGGTCTTGAGCCACAAGCCAAAGTGGGGCTGGATGCAGAGGAAGGCCTCACATACGACGATAAACGCCGAGATGTTGAGGATGAAATTCGGGGCCAGATCATGGAAATCTAGGCCGTAGTAGAACATGAGCCCCCGGACAAAGGGATGAAGTGGGAAGCCCAGTCCGCGGAGGAAATGGGGAAGAAATACTACCCTCTCATGAGGCCTAGGGGTGGGGATGAGCTCTCCCTCGTCGGGGAGCCGATGCGCGATGTCGCTGGACAGATATCCGGTGTCGCATAGCTTCTAGATCTGCCCCTCCGTGACGGAGGAGGCCATAGACTTGCCTCCCGCTCCAGACATAGTTGGAGAAGGTTGAGGTGAAAAGTGCGGACTTGGGCGCTGGAGCTCAAGTTCGCGGAGATGGATAAGCCAAGGAGGAAGAAGGTGCAGGTAAAAGGGTTGGATCTTTATCCCCTTATATGGGCGGACAAAAACATGTGTCCCCACCGGCCTGGTAAAACTCGCTTATCTCCCAAGCGTCACAATCAATGGCGCGGTTGGGTTACCCACGTCCGTATTGATGGGAATCCCGGAATAAGGGGAACACGATCTCTGCTTCGACAAGACGTGCCAAGGAAACCGCTTCGCTAAACGCGCGGAGGTGGAACAATAAAAACAATTTGAGTAAAGGCTTGGTAGTGGTATGACGTCACGCCACAAAATACGTCAGCAGATTGAACTTGTGTAATGTTATTCTCTCTAAGGTGGTACGTGGAATTTATTTTTGCAGAGCCGGACACTACCCTGGTGTTCACAATCTTCTATAAATTATTCGGAGGAAGAACCCGCCTTGCAATGTCGAAGACAACATGCGCGCCGGACTCGTCGTCATTGAAGCCTGGTTCAGGGGCTACTGAGGGAGTTCCGGACTAGGGGGTGTCCGGATAGCCGAACTATCATGATCGGACGGACTCCAAGACTATGAAGATACAAGATTGAAGACTTCGTCCCGTGTCCGGATGGGACTTTCCTTGGCGTGGAAGGCAAGCTTGGCGATACGGATATGTAGATTTCCTACTATTGTAACCGACTCTGTGTAACCCTAGCCCTCTTTGATGTCTATATAAACCGGATGGCTTTAGTCCATAGGACGAACAACAATCATACCATAGGCTAGCTTCTAGGGTTTAGCCTCCTTGATCTCGTGGTAGATCCACTCTTGTAACACACATCATCAATATTAATCAAGCAGGACGTAGGGTTTTACCTCCATCAAGAGGGCCCGAACCTGGGTAAAACATCGTGTCCCTTGTATCCTGTTACCATCCGCCTAGACGCACAGTTCGGGACCCCCTACCCGAGATCCGCCGGTTTTGACACCGACACCTAGTGTTTTGTTCCACTCTTGCCGCCCTAGTTTACGTCATACCGGTGTTATGTTCCTTGATTTTGCGTCCCTAACACGATGAGGGTTTATGGGCCCCTCTTGACAGTTTGCTTTGAATAAAACTCTTCTAGCAAGGCCCAACATTGGTTTTACCTTTTGCCTAATAACAACTAAAACTTGCATAGGGACCGGCTAGCACCCGAGGACTCTTAATCAAGCCCTCGGGCCAGTGCTCGACATGAGTGTTGGTCCACCTACCTAGCAGTTGGCGGTGCCACCTTGGGGCAACTCGAGGTATTTGGCTATCATCCACTTAGCATAGATGGTGTTGTCCTGAGAACGAGATACGCGCGACACCTATCGGGGTATCGACGCACCGGGTGGTCTTGCTGGACTTCTTTTACAGTTGTCAAAATGTCTTGTGCATCGGGATTCCGAGTCTGATCGGAGGGTCCCGAGATGGAGGATTATCTCCGCGGATCGTGAGCTTGTCATGGGCTAAGTTGGGACAACCCTGCAGGGTTTAAAATTTTGAGAGTCGTGCCCGTGGTTATGTGGCCAATGGGAATTTTTAATGTCCGGTTGTAGGGAACTTGACACCAGACTCGAATTAAAATACACCAACCGCGTGCGTAACCGTGACTGTCTCTTTTCGAGTGGGTCAAGAAGAGAACACATTGGGGTTATGTTTGAATATAAGTAGTTCAGGATCACTTCTTGATCATTACTAGTTTGCGACCATTTGCGTAGCTTCTCATCTTATTTTGTACTCGTAAGTTAGCCACCATACAATGCTTAGTCGGTTGCTGCAACTCACCACTTATCCATTCCATATGCATTAAGCTTTGTTAGTCTTTATACCCATGGTAATGAGATTTCTAAGTCCTCGTGGCTCACATATTACTACAACAACAGTTGCAGGTACAGGTAATGCAATGATCTGATGTGAGTATGAAGCTTGCTTGTTTGGATTTCTTCTTCTACTTCTTTGATCAAGGGATATAGGTTCCGGGTCGGGAGCCTGGGCTAGTAGGGTGGGTGTCGTTCTTCTTTTTCATTTGATTTCGTCCGTAGTCGGATCCTACTCTTCTATATGATGATTGCTATGTATTGATTTATTGTTGTATGAATGTTGTAGCTTGTGGCGAGTGTAAGCCTTTATCTTGTATTCTCATCAATTTAGTACATGGTATGTTGTAATGATATCCACCTTGCTATGCGCTCGAAATGCGATTGTGCCCCAATCATGAATTCATCACGTGATTGGGATAGAATCGCATCTTGGGCGCTACAGATGCGTCTCCAACGTATCTATAATTTTTTATTGGTCCATGCTATTATACTATCAGTTTTGGATGTTTTATATGCATTAATATGTTATTTTATATTATCTTTAGGACTAACCTATTAATCTAGAGCCCAGTGCCAGTTTCTGTTTTTTGCCTGTTTTAGAGTTTCGCAGAAAAGGAATACCAAACTGTGTTCAAACGGAATAAAGCTTTCATGATAATCTTTCTTGGACCAAAAGCAAACCAGGAGACTTGGAGATGAAGTTAGAGGAGCCACGAGGCGGCCACAAGGGTGGAGGGCGCGCCCCCTGCCTTGTGGGCCCCTTGTGAGTCTCCTAACCTAATTCTTTCGCCAATATATACTCTTATACCCCAAAACCATCAGGGGGAGCCACGAAAACACTTTTCCATCGTTGCAATCTTTTGTACCCGTGAGATCCCATCTAGGGACCTTTTCCGGCGTCCTATCGGAGGGGTATTCGATCACAAAGGGCTTCTACATCAACACCATAGCCCTTCCGATGAATCGTGAATAGTTTACCATAGTCCTATGGGTCCATAGCTAGTAGCTAGATGGTTTCTTCTCTCTCTTTGATTCTCAATACCATGTTCTCCTCGATGTTCTTGGAGATCTATTCGATGTTATACTATTTTATGGTGTGTTCGCCGAGATCAGATGAATTGTGGATTTATGATCAGATTATTTATGAATATTATTTGAATCTTCTCTGAATTCTTATATGCATGATTTGATATCTTTGCTAGTCTCTTTGAATTATCGGTTTAGTTTGGCCTACTAGATTGGTTTTTCTTGCAATGGGATAAGTGCTTAGCTTTGGGTTCAATCTTGCGTTGTCCTTTCCTAGTGATAGTAGGGGCAGCAAGCCATGTATTGTATTGTTGCCATCGAGGATAAAAAGATGGGTTTTCATCATATTGCTTGAGTTAATTCCTCTACATCATGTCATCTTACTTAATGTGTTACTCCGTTCTTTATGAACTTAATACTCTAGATGCATGCTGGATAGCGGTCGATGTGTGGAGTAATAGTAGTAGATGCAGGCAAGAGTCGGTCCACCTGACACGAACGTGATGCCTATGTTCATGATCATTGCCTTAGATATCGTCATAATTATGCGCTCTTCTATCAATTGCTCAGCAGTAATTTGTTCACCCACCGTATTATTTGCTATCTTGAGAGAAGCCACTAGTGAAACCTATGCCCCCTGGGTCTCTTTTCCATCATATAAGTTCTCTTTTCCATCATACAAGTATCTGATCTACTATTTTGGAATATTTTACTTTCCGATCTATAAACCAAAAATACCAAAAATATTTTCTTTACCGTTTATCTATCTCTATCAGATCTCACTTTTGCAAGTAACCGTGAAGGGATTAACAACCCCTTTATCGTGTTGGGTGCAAGTTTGTTTGATTGTTTGTGGAGGTATTCAGTGACTTGTGCGCTTTCTCCTACTGGATTGATACCTTGATTCTCAAACTGAGGGAAATACTTACTCTACTTTGCTGCATCACCCTTTCCTCTTCAAGGGAAAAACAAACGAAAGCTCAAGAGGTAGCAGGAAGAATTTATGGCGCCGTTGCCGGGGAGATCTACGCCAAGTCAAGCCATACCAAGTACCCATCATAAACTCTCATCTCTTGCATTACATTATTTGTCATTCGCCTCTCGTTTTCCTCTCCCCTACTTCTAAAACAAGTTCAAAAAGATTCGCCTTTCCTTCGCCCCTCTTTCATTCGTCTTCTTCGCTTGCTTGTTGTGTGCTCGTGTGTTGGATTTCTTGCTTTGTCACGATGGCTCAAGATAAGACTAAATTGTGTGATTTTTCCAACACGAATAACAATGATTTTATTAGTACTCCGATTGCTCCCACAACTAATGCGAAATCTTGTGAAATTAATGCCGCTTTGCTGAATCTTGTTATGAAAGATCAATTTTCTGGCCTTCCTAGTGAAGATGTCGCATCCCATCGAAACAATTTCGTTGATTTGTGTGATATGCAAAAGAACAAAGATGTGGATATTCATATTATTAAATTGAAGTTATTCTCGTTTTCGCTTAGAGATCGTGCTAAAATTTGGTTTTCATCTTTGCCTAAAATAGCATTGAGTCATGGAACAAGTGTAATGATGCTTTCATCTCTAAGTATTTTCCTCCCGCGAAGATCATCTACCTTGGGAACGATATCATGAATTTTAAGAAACTTGATCATGAACATGTTGCACAATCTTGGGAGAGGATGAAATTGATGATACGAAATTTCCCTACACATGGTTTGAATTTGTGGATGATTATACAAAAAAATTATGCCGGATTGAATTTTGCTTCTAGAAATCTTTTGGATTCGGCCGCGGGAGGCACTTTTTTGGAAATTACTTTAGAAGAGGCTACTAATCTCTTAGATAATATTATGACTAATTATTCTCAATGGCACACCGAAAGAGCTACTAGTAAAAAAAGTGCATGTGATTAAAGAGATTAATGTTTTGAGTGGAAAGATGGATGAACATATGAAATTATTTGCTAGTAAGAGTGCCTTTTTTATCCTATTGCTATGCCTTTGTCCACTTTGATTGAGAATAATAATGAATCTATGGATATGAATTTTGTTGGTAGGAACAATTTTGGTAATAACACGTATAGAGGTAATTTTAATCCTAGGCCATTTCCTAGTAATTCATCTAATAATTATGGTAATTTCTACAACAATTCTTACGTAAATTTTAATAAGATGCCCTTTGATTTTGAGATTAGTGTTAAAGAATTTATGAAATCGCAAAAGAATTTCAATGATTTGATTGAAGAAAAAAATCTCAAGATTGATGATTTGGCTAGAAACTAGGATTTCTCTTGATGTAGATTATTTGAAACTTAGATCTATTGCACCTAAGCATGATATCAATGAGTCTCTCAAAGCCATGAGAATTTCCATTGATGAGTGGAAAGAAAGAACCCCTAAGATGCGTGCTAAAAAGGATCGGTTTATAAAAGCGTGCTCTTCTAGTTTACATGAAAATAATGATGAAGATCTAAAAGTGATTGCTGTGACTCCTATTGAATCTTTGTTTTTCAATATAAATCTTGATAAAGATGGAACTGGAGATTAGTCAACTTTACTTAAAAGCGTCCCAAAGATTCAGAGTTTTTAGATCTAGATGCAAAAATTGATAAAAGTGGGATTGGAGAGGTCAAGACTTTAAGTAGCAATGAACCCACTCTTCTGGATTTCAAGGAATTTAATTATGATAAGTGTTCTTTAATAGATTGTATTTCCTTGTTGCAATCCATCTTGAATTCTCCTCATGCTTATAATCAAAGCAAAGCTTTTACTAAACATATCATTGATGCTATTATGCAATATTTTGAGGAAAAGCTTGAATTGGAAGTTTCTATCCCTAGAAAACTTTATGATGAGTGGGAACCTACTATTAATATTAAGATTAAAGACTATGAGTGCCATGCTTTGTGTGATTTGGATGCTAGCATTTCTATGATTCCAAAAACTTTATGTGATGTGTTAGGTTTCTGTGAATTTAATGATTATTCTTTAAATTTGCATCTTGCGGATTCCACTATTAAGAAACCTATGGGAAGGATTAATGATGTTATTATTATTGCAAACAGGAATTATGTGCTCGTAGATTTCACTGTTCTTGATATATATTGCAATCCTACATGTCCTATTATTCTTGGTAGACCTTTCCTTAGAACAATTGGTGCAATTATTGATATGAAAAAAGGAGACATTAGATTCCAATTTCCGGTAAGGAAAGGAATGGAACACTAAGAAAGTTTCCATATGAATTTATTATGAGAGCCACTTATGGATTGCATACCAAAGATGACAATACCCAGATCTATTCGTGTTTTACGCCAAGCTAAGGGCATTAAACAATAGCGCTTGTTGGGAGGCAACCCAATTTATTCTTGTTCCTTGCTTTTTGTTCCTATTTAGTAATAAATAATTCATCTAGCCTCTGGTTAGATGTGGTTTTGTGTTTTAATTAGTGTTTGTGCCAAGTTAAACCTTTAGGATAGCTTATGGTGATAGTTGTGTTGATCCTGCTGGGAAAAAAACTTTTGCGCCCAGTAAATAATTTCCAGGTTTTTATTGAAATGTGCTTTTGATCTGATTATTTTTGCTCTGGATTGGTGCACAAATTTCTCAGGTTGTCCTAACGTTTCAGAATTTTTGGAGTTACAGATTGCTATAGATTGTTCAGCTTTTGACAGATTTTGTTTTCTATGTGTTGTTTGCATATTTTGATGAATCTATGGGTAGTATCGGGGGGTATGAACCATGGAAAAGTTGGAATACAGTAGATATTACACCAATATAAATAAAGAATGAGTTTGAAATAGTACCATAAAGTGGTGATTTATTTTCTTATACTAACGGAGCTTATAAGATTTTCTGTTGAGTTTTGTGTTGTGAAGTTTTCAAGTTTTGGGTAAGGATTTGATAAACTATGGAATAAGGAGTGGCAAGAGCCTAAGATTGGGTATGCCCAAGGAACCCCAAGGTAATATTCAAGGACAACCAAAAGCCGAAGCTTGGGGATGCCCCGGAAGGCATCCCCTCTTTCGTCTTCGTCTATCGATAACTTTACTTGAGGCTATATTTTTATTCACCACACGATATGTGTTTTGCTTGGAGCGTCTTGTATGATTTGAGTCTTTTCTTTTTAGTTTACCACAATCATCCTTGTAGTACACACCTTTTGAGAGGGCCACGCATGAATCGTGATTTATTAGAATACTCTATGTGCTTCACGTATATCTTTTGAGCTAGGCAATATTGCTCTAGTACTTCACTAATATCTTTTTAGAGCACGGTGGTGGCTTTATTTTATAGAAATTGATTAACTCTCATGCTTCACTTATATTATTTTGAGAGTCCTTTAGAATAGCATGGTAATTTGCTTTGGTTATAAATTTAGTCCTAATATGATAGGCATCCAAGAAGGATATAATAAAATCTTTCATATAAAGTGCATTGAATACTATGAGAAGTTTGATTCTTTATGATTGTTTTGAGATATGAAGATGATGATATTAGAGTCATGTTAGTGGAGTAATTGTGAATTTGATAAATACTTGTGTTGAGGTTTGTGATTCCCGTAGCATGCACGTATGGTGAACCGTTATGTAATGAAGTTGGAGCATGAGGTATTTATTGATTGTCTTCCTTATGAGTGGCGGTCGAGGACGAGCGATGGTCTTTTCCTACCAATCTATCCCCCTAGGAGCATGCGCATAGTACTTTGTTTTGATGACTAATATATTTTTGCAATAAGTATGTGAGTTCTTTATGCCTAATGTTGAGTCCATGGATTATACGCACTCTCACCCTTCCACCATTGCTAGCCTCTCTTGTACCGCACAACTTTCGCCGGTACCATACACCCACCATACAAATTCCTGAATACAGCCACCATACCTACCTATTATGGCATTTCCATAGCCATTCCGAGATATATTGACATGCAACTTTCCACCTTTCTGTTTATTATGACACGTTTCGTCATTATCATATTGCTTTGCATGATCATGTAGTTGACATTGTATTTTTGGCAAATCCACCTTTCATAATTCTTTCATACATGTCACTCTTGATTCACTGCACATCCCGGTACACCTCTGGAGGAATTCACATAGAGTCATATTTGGTTCTAAGCATTGAGTTTTAATTTTTTGAGTTGCAAGTAAATAGAAGTGTGATGATCATAATTATTAGAGCATTGTCCCATGCAAGGAACAAAAAAAGAAAATAAAGAGGCCAAAGAAGCCAAAATAAAAAAAGAGGCCAAAGAAGCCAAGAAAAAAAAGAAAAAAAAAGAAGAAAAAAGAGAAAAAGAGAGAAGGGGTAATGTTACTATCCTTTTTCCACACTTGTGCTTGAAAGTAGCACCATGATCTTCATGATAGAGAGTCTCCTATTTTGTCACTTTCATATACTAGTGGGAACTTTTAATTATAGAACTTGGCTTGTATATTACAATGATGGGCTTCCTCAAATCGCCCTAGGTCTTCATGAGCAAGCAAGTTGGATACACGCCCACTTAGTTTATTTTGAGCTTTCATACACTTATAGCTCTAGTGCATCCGTTGCATGGCAATCCCAACTCACTCACATTGATATCTATTGATAGGCATCTCCATAGCCCGTTGATATGCCTAGTTGATGTGAGACTATCTCCCTCTTTTTGTCTTCTCCACAACCACCATATTCTCTTCCACCATAGTGCTATATCCATGGCTCATGCTCATGTATTGCGTGAAAGTTAAAAAAGTTTGAGAACATCAAAAGTATGAAACAATTTCTTGGCTTGTCATCGGGGTTGTGCATGATTTGAGTATTTTGTGTGATGAAGATGGAGCATAGCCAGACTATATGATTTTGTAGGGATAAGCTTTCTTTGGCCATGTTATTTTGAGCAGACATAATTGCTTTGTTAGTATGCTTGAAGTATTATTGTTTTTATGTCAATATTAAACTTTTGTTTTGAATCTTGTGGATCTGAACATTCATGCCACAATAAAGAGAATTACATGGATAAATATGTTAGGTAGCATTCAATCAAAAAATTTGTTTTTATCATTTACCTACTCAAGGACGAGCAAGAATTAAGCTTGGTGATGCTTGATATGTCTCCAGCGTATCTATAATTTTTTATTGTTCCATGCTATTATATTACCTGTTTTGGATGTTTTATATGCATTAATATGCTATTTTATATTATTTTTGGGACCAACCTATTAACCTAGAGCCCACTGCCAGTTTCGGTTTTGTTTTACAGTTTCGCAGAAAAGGAATACCAAACGGAGTCCAAACAGAATAAATCTTTCCTGGTGATCTTTCTGGGACCATAAGCAAGCCAGGAGACTTGAAGATGAAGTTGGAGGAGCCACGAGGTGGCCGCAAGGGTGAAGGGCGCGCCCCTGCCTTGTGCGCCCCTCGTGGGTCTCCTGACCTAATTCTTTCACCCATATATACTCTTATACCCCAAAACCACCAGGGGGAGCCACAAAAACACTTTTTCACCGCCGCAACCTTCTGTACCCATGAGATCCCATCTAGGGACCTTTTCCGGCGTCCTGTCGGAGGGGGATTCAATCACGGAGGGCTTCTACAACAACACCATTGCCCTTCCGACGAAGCGTGAATAGTTTACCACAGACCTACGGGTCCATAGCTAGTAGCTAGATGGCTTCTTATCTCTCTTTGATTCTCAATACCATGTTCTCCTCGATGTTCTTGGAGATCTATTCGATGTAATAGTCTTTTGCGGTGTGTTTGCCGAGATCCGATGAATTGTGGATTTATGATCAGATTATCTATGAATATTATTTGAATCTTCTCTGAATTCTTATATGCATGATTTGATATCTTCGCAAATCTCTTCAAATTACCGGTTAGTTTGGCCAACTAGATTGGTTTTTCTTGCAATGGGAGAAGTGCTTAGCTTTGGGTTCAATCTTGTGGTGTCCTTTCCCAGTGATAGTAGGGGCAGCAAGGCAGGTATTGTATTATTGCCATCGAGGATAAAAAGATGGGGTTTTCATCATATTGCTTGAGTTAATTCCTCTACATCATGTCATCTTACTTAATGTGTTACTCCGTTCTTTATGAACTTAATACTCTAGATGCATGCTGGATAGTGGTCGATGTGTGGACTAATAGTAGTAGACGTAGGCAGGAGTCGGTCTACTTTGACACGGATGTGATGCCTATGTTCATGATCATTGCCTTAGACATTGTCATAATTATGTGATCTTCTATCAATTGCTCGGCATTAATTTGTTCACCCACCGTATTATTTGCTATCTTGAGAGAAGCCACTACTGAAACCTATGGCCCCCGGGTCTCTTTTCCATCATATAAGTTCTCTTTTCCATCATACAAGTTTCCGATCTACTATTTCGCAATCTTTTACTTCCCGATCTATAAAACAAAAATACCAAAAATATTTACTTTGTCGTTTATCTATCTCTATCAGATCTCACTTTTGCAAGCAACCGTGAAGGGATTGACAACCCCTTTATTGCGTTGGGTGCAAGTTTGTTTGATTGTTTGTGCAGGTATTCGATGACTTGTGTGTTGTCTCCTACTGGATTGATACCTTGGTTCTCAAACTGAGGGAAATACTTACGCTACATTGTTGCATCACACTTTCCTCTTCAAGGGAAAAACCAACGCAAGCTCAAGAGGTAGCACCAGGTAATGATCATTATATAGGCATCACGTCCAAGATTAGTAGAACGACTCCTGCCTGCATCTACTACTATTACTCCACACATCGACCGCTATCTAGCATGCATCTAGTGTATTAAGTTCATGGAGAAACAGAGTAATGCAATAAGAACAATGATATGATGTAGACAAGATCTATTTATGTAGAAATAGACCCCATCTTGTTATCCTTAATAGCAACGATACATAGTGTCGGTTCCCCTTCTGTCACTGGGATCATGCACTGTAAGATCAAACCCATCAGAAAGCACCTCTTCCCATGGCAAGAAAAATCAATCTAGTTGGCCTAACTAAACCAAAGATTCGAAGAAGAAATACGAGGCTATAAGTAATCATGCATATAAGAGATCAAAAGACCCAAATAACTTTCATGGATAAAAACATAGATCTGATCATAAACTTAAAGTTCATCAAATCCCAACAAAACACCAAAAAAAGAGTTACATCAAATAGATATCCAAGAGTCCTTGTATTGAGAATCAAGAGAGAGAGAGAGGAAGCCATCTAGCTATTAACTACGGACCCGTAGGTCTACAATGAACTACTCACGCATCATCCATGATGCTGTCTAGATTGGATCTGGTGGTTCTGGAACTTGCGGCAGCTGGATAAAAACTCCCTTAGGGTTTCTGGAATATTGGGGTATTTATAGAGCAAAGAGGCGGTGCGGGAGGTCACCGAGGTGGGCACAACCCATCAGGGCGCGCCTCTGCTCACCTCGGACCCCCTCTTCGGTACTTCTTTGGCCCATTGGATGTCTTCTGGTCCAAAAAATCCACAAAAAGTTTCGCTGCATTTGGACTCTGTTTGATATTGATTTCCTGCGATGTAAAAAAACAAGCAGAAAACAACAACTGGTACTTGGCACTATGTCAATAGGTTAGTCCCAAAAATGATATAAAGTTGCTATAAAATGATTGTAAAACATCCCAGAATGATAATATAACAGCATGGAACAATCAAAAATTATAGATACATTGGAGACGTATCAACACACTGCTCATATGATAAACCGTGACAACTTATGTCTTACCATGCCATATTACATGAAAAAACTAGTGAGGATGCATCTGTTTCGGCAACAATTAGGATGGTTCTCACATGATTCACGAGCACACAAAAGTAGCAGTAGTTCCCATAGACAGAGTCAAACAGAGTACTAGCCCAGAGGGCTCAATAGTAGGCAAGGTTCGGATAATTAGACACAATCCAAACTACTTTTAAACACTAGATGGGGAAACTATTTCATGCCTCGATCTAATTTGGGATGGACACAAGACGGACCTTGCCATGAACATCATCGAGGACGTCCGGCAGTAGCTCAATCCTATGAACCTTCCTGAAGATAACCTTGTGGCCCTGCCACTCATAAACTTGTTTGTGGAGGCATACCACGTCATCTTCTTGTGTAAGCTTGACAAGAACAGTATGCCTCACAAACGAAGGAGTAGCTTTGAACTTCTTGTGCTTCAGTACACCCTGAACAATACGCCTGACAACAGTGAGGCTGGAATACATCTCAACTTTGGTATAAGTGCAAATGGCTTCCAGCATCCAATAGCCTAGGGACTTTGTTTTCCCAACGCGTATATTTAGGTCATCCGCCTCATAGCGAGTGACATGTACAACAACACAATCCTTGTCTGCATCAGGGATCTAATTGAAACATAAACAAATTCTGAATTACTTTCAAATATAAGAAACACAAGTTATTTAAACCACTATGTAGAGTCAAATGTATGCATGATAGGGAAGGTAGCATGGCATCGAAGCTAATAAAATTTTGCATTATTTATCACCACATACTTAGATGAAAAACCAAAATCGAGATCAGCAAAGAAGAAAATCACCTTGGGCAGCTCAGCGGGCAGGGGGCACATCCTTGAAGGGGGAAAACTGCTCCTGTAGGGCCACGGGGGCTATAAACTCAAACGGGGTATTGACCATCTCAGTAGTAGCTGTGAGCATATCTAGGGTCGGCTCATGGCTGCCTCCATCTTCTTGGAGCTCTCTGTCTGGTGGGATTCGGCCTCTCATGTCTGCTCCAACATCAGTAGATTTTGCCTGGTTCTCCTTGGTCCATCATGAAATTGACGAATACTAGGAGACAACTGAGAGGAAAACACAATCGCAATGACAATGAAACAAAAAAGAGAGTGAGGATCGGTTACTGCTTTGCAAAATTTCTTTTTTTTCTAAAAGAAAATATACCAACATCACAGATCCACTTACCTTCCCTTAGTTGGGAGAGAAGAACAATGGTAGATGCGAGTGTTCGCTTTCTTGAATACGGCGAGGGAGAAGGGGATTCACCGAAGAGTAAAATGATGGTTGCTTCGTCCGTCAAACTTAGACTGCAGGGAGGTGGGTTTTTGTGATACGATGGCTCGTTACTGTCGCTCTACGACCGGGGTGACTCTCCGCCTGCACACCTCCTTCTAATTTGGTGGATGGCATTTGGGCCTGTGCGCAGCATGGCCCGCATGTCAGTGAACCAAAGTAAAATGGCATTGAGCAGAGGGAGACATTTCGACGACCTCGAAGGAGCCCGAAGCGGTAGTGTATCCACTGTACTAGTAGTAATTGTTTTTCTGGGTAGCTGTAGAGTGTCTCCACTATACTAGTAGTAATTGTTTCTATGGGCCCAAGACAAAACATCCCATCCACCCTAGTAAATAATAAAATCAATTCAAAAGCCCATATATTTACTTAATGAGAGGCGTACCCAACACATGGCCCCCAAAAAAAACCTGGGTGCTCTTCTTCCTCCTCACTCCCACCCACCTCGCGTTCTCTCCACTCGTACCCCCAATTTCCTCACCTCACTCCTATAGAAAACCCCATATCCCCTTCTTCCTCACCACTACAGAAGAACCCAACTCCCTTTCATATTCACTCGCACTACAACTAGGCTCATCATTCGTTACTCTGCTCAAATTCGTGAGCTTGACGCGACGCCATCGAGGAAAATGGAGTCGGCTGACCCGCGCCAAGAAGATGAGGCTCCCGCCAGCGGCGATGCATGTTGCAGATCTTGCACCCTGCAGCACGGGGAGAAGCGGAGAGCCCGCCTCCACCGGATCCCAGGAACCCGTAGAATCTCGGGTGGACCGCATCAAACATCTCCTGGACGCCATCCTTGGGGAGATCATCTCGCTTCTCCCCACCAAGGATTGTTGTCACGCCCAAGTCCTCTCAACTCGGTGGCGCCCTCTACGGCATGCCGCACCCCTTAATCTCGACTTTCGTCAGCTATCTCTCTTTAATGATTTTGAACTCCCCAGAGCCATCATCTCCTCCCACCAGGGTTCCGTTCAAGCCTCCGCATCCCGTCATGCTACCTGAGAAAGCATAGCATGCCTTGCATGGTGGACGCCTGGCTGAAATCCCCTAAATTCACAGAACTACAGTTGCTTGAGTTCTACTATTCCCCGGGAAATCACCTACCAGAACCGAACGCCATGTACTTGTGCCCTCAACACTGATGTCCATCTCGCGGTTTTCCTCCTCTCTCCACACCGCCACCTTTGTGTTGTGCTACCTACCAGACAATCTGGTACTAAACCTTCGACCCCCATTTCTCAAAAAACATTCACTTGTGCGGGTTCATATATCGGAGGCCTCATTGCATAACATCATCCACTCAAGTTGCCCTGCCCTGGAGTGCTTGGTGCTTGTTTTCACAGTCAGAATCGGTTGTCCCCAAATAGAGTTGCCTAACCTTGTAAGAATTGGAATTTCTTTGGACGGAAGGCAGCTCATCATCGAAGATGCCCTTCACTTCAAAGGTTGATCCTTGATTCTAGTTATTCACCGCCGTAAATAACTATTGTCTCTGTGCCTAAACTGGAGACCTTGGGTGTAATACATGATCTCTATGCTCATTTGAAGATGGTGTTTGGCTCCACAGTTCTTCAGGTACTGTGTATAATCATCTACACTTGTAATCATAAGCTGCATTTTAAATTTCTACGGATAAGTTCTATATCATCTTGGAGTACACATTTTTACTAATATTATGTTCTATGCTCAATGAACAGTTTCTCCATGGATAGCCTATCAATGGTGCTGGATTCTGTCAAGATCTTATATATCCAAATGAAAAGTTCTGATCTGAACAAGATTATTGGCTTGCTGTAATGTTTTCCTTGTCAGGAGAAGTTATATAAAGGTGGTAATTTCACGCACATTGGAAGCCCGCATATAGTGTACTAGAATTAACTGTTCAGCTATTGCTCTTTCGACACTCTTATTTTAGACCTTAATTGTTTTCGATCTTAATGTCTATTTAGGCAACAGGACGGGGTAAGAAAGTTATAACCAATTGACGGATTTGTAAGCACCGGGATTTTCTCACTTCTCATGACATTTGATTGAAGGCAATAACACTGGAATGATATCTAGCCAACCATGCAAACACTAGATTTGTCACATTCTTCCTGCTGAATGCGAGGTTACTCTTGTCCATCAGGCTTAAGTTTATCAATAGCATGGTTTTGATGGATGGGTATGTCGAAGAGCAAAAAAAGGAGTTGCGGATGGACAAAAGGGCTTCTAAACGTGTCGGTCTTATATTTACAATATCTTGTGGTCATAATCCAGTAAATTTTATGACCTACGATGTTCATTCGATGGACCCGACCGGTCCATTTGACTCTGAATGCCGAAAACAGTGCTGGAGTTAGATGTTGTTGCCCTTTTCAATCTTGGTTTTGTCTAAACCTGATGAACAATTAACCCTCGTGCTTTTGTACAGTTGGTAAGTTGGATTTAGATGTTGTTGCCCTTTTCAACTCTGTTGTGACTGTCATATTTTCTTTGAAACAAGTCAAATGGCTTGCCATTTGTTTAATTAAGAGTGAAATATTGTAAGAAATCCCAACCAAGGGAAATAACATCACTCTCGCCGGCTGCTTGCGCTCCCTGTGCATTACAGAACCCAAGTGATTAGCCTCCACCAGCACCCACAAACTTATTTTGAACTAGCACACCAAATGGGCTGTAAATTTTCATAAGAAAGGCTGCATGACCATGATGTCGCTTGAAGATACATGGGTATTTCCCCAAAGAGGAAGGGATGATAAAGCACAGTGGCGGTAGGTATTTCCCTCAAATATGAAACCAAGGTTATCAAACCAGTAGGAGAACCAAGCAACACGACGTAAACAGCCCCTGCACACAAATAACAACAACTCGCAACCCGACGTGTTAAAGGGGTTGTCAATCCCTTTTGGGGTACGGCGCCTCAAGATAGGCAAAGGACGTGAGGTAAATTTGTAGATGTGGTAAATAGATCGCGGAACAAATAAATTGCAGCAAGACATTTTTGTATTTTTTTGGTTTAATAGATCTGAAAATAAACGCAAGGAAAAAGTAGATCGCAAGGCAAATATATGAGAAAGAAGACCCGGGGGCCGTAGGTTTCACTAGTGGCTTCTCTCGAGAAAAATAGCAAACGGTGGGTGAACAAATTACTGTTGGGCAATTGATAGAACTTCAAATAATCATGATGATATCCAGGCAATGATCATTACATAGGAATCACGTCCAAGATTAGTAGACCGACTCCTGCATGCATCTACTACTATTACTCCACACATCGACCGCTATCCAGCATGCATCTAGTGTATTAAGTCCATGGAAAAACTGAGTAATGCAATAAGAATGATGACATGATGTAGACAAGATCCGTTTATCTATTGCGGCAGATATGGATCCCGTCTTTTTATCCTTAGTAGCAACGATACATACATGTCGGTCCCCTTTCTATCACTGGGATCAAGCACCGAAACATCGAACCCACTACCGGGCACCTCTTCCCATTGCAATATAAATAGATCAAGTTGGCCAAACAAAACCCAAATATCAGAGAAGAAATACAAGGCTATAAGAGATCAAAGAACTCAAATAACTATCATGGATATAAAAAGATATAACTGGTCATAAACTCGAAGTTCATCAGATCCCAACAAACACACCGCCAAAAGACTTACATCATATGGATCTCCAAGAGACCATAGTATTGAGAGAGGAATCCATCTAGCTACTAACTACGGACCTGAAGGTCTACAAAGAACCACTCACGCATCATCGGAGAGACACCAAAGAAGTGGTGAACCCCTTTGTGATGGTGTCTAGATTGGATCTCGTGGTTCTGGACTCTGCGGCGGCTGGATGAAAATTTTGTCAACTCCCCTAGGGTTTCTGGAATATTAGGGTATTTATAGAGCAAAGAGTCAGTCCAGGGTGCACCCGAGGTGGGCACAACCCACTAGGGCGTGCCTGGGCCTCCTGGCGCGCCATGGTGGATTGTCCCCTCCTCGGGACTCCCCCCACATGCAACCAGGGCCCAACTTCTTCCTTCTGGTCCATAAAAAATCATCGTAAATTGGCGTGGCATTTGGACTCCGTCGGATATTGATTTCCCGCAATGTAAAAAACATGCAGAAAACAGCAACTGGCACTTGGCACTATGTCAATAGGTTAGTACCAAAAAATGATATAAAATGACTATATAATGATTATAGAACATCCAAGATTGATAATAAAACAGCATGGAATAATCAAAAATTATAGATATGTTGGAGACGTATCATGATCCCCAAGCTTAACTCCTGCTTGTCCTCGAGTAGATAAGTGATAAAACAGAATTTTTGATGTGGAGTGTTGTTTATCATGTCATATCATATTCTTTTCTTCATAGCATGGACATTTGGAATTTTACGTGATTCAAAGCAATAGTCTAGTTTTGACATAATAATTTAGATACTCAAGCATATCAACAAGCAACCATGTCTTTCAAAATATCAATGCGAAAACAAGTTATCCCTAGCCCATCATGCTCAAACATTGATCCATTCATGAAACACACTCGAATATTAGCTACACCCAATACTTAAGTACGATCATATTGTCCCCTAGTTGGTTCTTTTATAAGAGAGGATGGAGACTCTAATTCAAAAATAAAATTTGCATAAAGTAAAAGAAAGGCCCTTCGTAGAGGGAAATAGGGATTTGTAGAGGTGCCAGAGCTCAAAGCGAAAAATTAGAGACAAAAACATTTTGGGAGGTGTACCCATCCCACCAATGAAAACGACTTGGAGAATCCCAATACTTTCCATGCTAGATATAGCATAGGCTGTTCCCAAACAAAAAATAAAGTTTATTCCTTTTTCCACGATAACTTTCACTTTGCATGGCTAGCTGTATCCACGGGTTCCCTCCATACCAACACTTTCCAAGGAATTTATTATTTGACAACATATAGTAAATTCATTTTTGCATTTCGGGACTGGGCATCCCTAATACCTTTGCCTTACTCTTGTGCAATGACAAGTGAATAAACACTCGTCGTGAGAATAACACATCTAGCATGGAAAACATTAGCTACCCGTTACCGTTCCGCGAGCGAAACAAACACACAAAAGAGAAGTTTATTTTGAAAATTAGAGATGGCACATGCAAGTTTCTTAGAACGGCAAAAGGATACCGCATATAGGTAGATATAGTGGACTCATATGGCAAAACTGGTTTAAAGGATTTTGGATGCACAAGTAGAGGTCATACTTGGTGCAAAATGAAGGCTAGCAAAAAGATTGAGAAGCGACCAACCAAGAAACGAATAATCTCATAAGCAAGCATTAAGCATAATTAACACTGAATAATGCACCACAAGTAGGATATAATTTTCATTGCATGATTATTGACTTTTGTGCGTGCATAGGGAATCACAAACCTTAACACCAATATTCTTACTAGAGCACAATTACTCATCAACATAACTCACATATCACATCATCATAACTCAAAACTATTACTAAGAATCAAGTTTGTTTTGTCTAATGATCTTCATGACATAATGTTTTTTCTTTCTTTATCCTTCTTGGATATCTATCACTTTGGGACTAATTTTCATGTGTTGCTTCTTATAAGCCCAAACAAATATAAGTGAAGATCATGAGCATAACATATTTTCTTTCTCTAAAAATATTTTAAGTGAATCAAGAGAGCATTTCTACAAAAGTACTAAGCACACCATGCTCAAAAAGATATAAGTGAAGCACTAGAGCAAGTCCATTGCTCATAAAAAATTTAAGTGAAGCATAAAGAGCAATTCTAACAAGTCATGAAATAATTTTGGCTCTCTCAAATAGGTGTGTGCAGCAAGGATTGATGACTTAAAACACAAAATAAAACAAGCAAAGACACATATCATACAAGACGCTACAAGCAAAACACATATCATGTGACGAATACAAATATAGTCTCGAGTAAAATACTGATGGTCGTTAGAAGAAAGAGAGGATGCCACTCAGGGGCATCCCCGAGCTTAGTTGGTTGCTCATTCTTGGATAATAGCTTGGGATGCCGGAGCATCCCCAAGCTTAGGCTCTTCTATCCTTCTTTCATCCATCGTAAGATAACCCAAAACTTGAAAACTTCAATCACACAAAACTCAACAAAACCCTTGTGAGATCCGTTAGTAAAACAAAGCAAACCACTACTATAAGTGATGTGTCAAACCAATTCTTATTTTGTTTTTGTATTATATCTACCGTATTCCAACTTTTGTATGGCAAAAACTCATCAAAGAAAATCATAGAGCCATCAAAACAAGCACACAACATAAAGAAAATAGAATCTGTCAAAACAGAGCTGTCTGTAGTAATCTGGAACTTTCGAATACTTCTGTAACTCAAAAACTTCTACCAAATTAGGACGACGAGCATAATTTGTATATTAATCTTCTACAAAAATAATCAGGGCAAAATCTATTTTATGTGATTTACGATAACTATTTTCGTGAGTGCAAAGTTCCTGTCTTTTTCAGCAAGATCAAACAACTATCACCCCAGAAGGTCCGAAAGGCTTTACTTGGCACAAACACTAATTAAAACACAAAAAAGCACAATCATAACAGTAGAATAATTGTGTTAACACTCAAGGGCACAAAACAAAAGGCAAACGTAAATTTTATTCATTGGGTTGCCTCCTGTAAGTGCATCTAGTGTCCCTTAGTTATTTTGGTGTATTGAAGACTTATAGGTTAAGGGACTGATGCGTTTGTGAGTGTACACAGGTCTATACGTCTATGAGGAGTTTGATATTTACAGATAAAGTCAACCCCTAAAAATGAAATTCTTCAACTGAAGACTTTCTGAAGACTTTGAAAGTGAAGAAATTGGTGTGACCTTGAAGACTTAGCAATCATTCGAGGAACATGAAGCGTGAAGACTTTTGTTTTCGTAGTTTCATTTTCTCTTTCTTGAGTCATAGGAAACACCGTACTGTTAAAGGGGGTCGAGGAAATACTAATGAAAATTTTCCATGTGGTGCTCAACTCAAAATCCTACACCTACCAATCCCTTCGAGTGAAGCCATTGGAAATCTCATACAGTTCAGTCAATTTCTTCAGTAACAAAGACGAAGTTCTTTTGGTTGCTGAGGAATTTGTTCTGACTGAGGAGTTAGGAATTTGCCAGTGCGGATTGCCTACACAGTGAGGAACATGATAAACCTGACGATTTTGAGAGTCAAACTTCCGACCGTTGCTGTGCTATATGCCAGCTGTCCCAAAATATCTACCCACCTAACGGTCATATCATTGAAGGGCATTTATGTCTTATCATGTCGGGCTGCTCCCTAGGCTATAAATAGCCTCCCCCTACAACCACTAGCGGGTTGGTTGCTCCGAGAGAAACTGACACTTGTCATTTGAGAGCATCCCATCCTCCGAGGACTTTGAGCGAAAATCATCAAGTGAGGAAAACCCAAACCCAACACACCTACAAACCCAAAGTGATTGAGCATCACTGAAGAGATTGATCCTACATGGATCCGACGCTTGTTACCTTTGAAGATTGTGCTTCTTCCAGATGGTTAGGCGTCATGGTCTAGAGCATACAAGAGGAATTGTGGATCGCCGAGTGACCAAGTCTATGAAGGTTTGGAAGTTGTCGGTGTCAAAATCGACGGATCTCAGGTAGGGGGTCCCGATCTGTGCATCTTAGGCTGATGGTAACAGGAAGCAAGGGACACAATGTTTACCCAGGTTCGGGCCCTCTCGATGGAGGTAAAACCCTACTTCCTGCTTGATTGATATTGATGATATGAGTAGTACAAGAGTATATCTACCACGAGATCGTAGAGGCTAAACCCTAGAAGCTAGCCTATGATGATTATGGTTGTGATTGTGATCGGTCTTCTAAGGACCAACCTCTCTGGTTTATATAGACACCGGAGAGGGATAGGGTTTACACGGAGTCAGTTACAAGGAAGGAATCATAATATCCGGATCGCCAAGCTTGTCTTCCACGCAAAGGAGAATCCCATCCGGACACGGGACGGAGTCTTGAGTCTTGTATCTTCACCCTCCAATAGTCCGGACAAAGTATAGAGTCCGGCTGTCCGGATACCCCCTAATCCAGGACTCCCTCAGTAGCCCCTGAACCAGGCTTCAATGACGATGAGTCCGGCACGCGGTTTTGTCTTTGGCATTGCAAGGTGGGTTCCTTTCTCCGAATACTCCAAAGTAATTATCGAACACTTAGACCGTGTCTGGATCTGCAAAATGATCATCACATACCACCGTAGAGAGAATGATATTTCACAAATGTTATCTGGTGGCAACTTTTTAGACAACGTGACATGTCATTACGGTCGGGTCATTATTCGAACCGTTTTCCCATAACCAGCCACAACGCATATTGCGAGGTGGTTTCCTTGACACGTCTTGTCAATGCAGAGATCGTGTCCCCTTATCACGGGATTTTCATCAATACGGGTATGGGTAATCCCACCGTGCCATCAATCGTGGCGCTTGGGAAGTAAGCGATTCTCAATGGGCAAGTGGGGAGGTGCACCACTTTCGTCGCCTCTATAAAGGGATAAGGGTTCCCCATTTTCACCCACGCCTTCTTCCTTCCTTGCTTGTCCTTGCCTCCTCGAGCTCCAGCACCCTAGTCCAAGCCTTCTCCGCACAGCTAAACATGTCCGGAGTAGGAGGCAAGTGGGTGGCTTCCACCGTGAAGGAGAAGCATATCACGAATCATTGGGCGGCCGGATACTTGGCCGCAGACATCGCGCACCGGCTACCGGACAAAGGGCAGGTCATTCCAACCCCAAAACCCCACGAGAGGGTCGTGTTCCTCGCGCACTTCGTCCGTGGACTGGGGTTTCCACTTCATCCCTTCGTCCGCGGGCTCATGTTCTATTACGGGCTAGATTTCCACGATCTAGCCCCAAATTTCTTCCTCAACTTCTCGACGTTTATCGTCGTGTGCGAGGCGTTCCTCCGTATCAAGCCTCACTTTGGCTTGTGGCTACAAACCTTCTGCGTGAAGCCAAAGATCATGAGCGGCCAGCAAGCGGAGTGCGGAGGGGCCATGGTGGGCAAGATGCCTAACGTCACCTGGTTTGACGGCTCCTTCGCGAGACCGTGAAAGGGTGGCAATCGCGGTGGTTCTACATCACCGAGCCGCGCGATACCAACTGCGTGGCGGCCCCCAAATTTCGATCCGGAACCCCCATGCGGCTCACCTCCTGGGAAAGGAAGGGTCTGGCCTGGGGCGAACCAGCAGAGCTGACCGGATTCCTAAACTGTATCAAGAATATGAAGGACAAGAACATCAAGCTTGTCAACGTGATCCAGGTCATGCTCGTCCGTCGGATTCTTATGTGCCAAAGACGGTTATTTAATCTGTGGGAGTTCGTCCCAGCCGAACACCAGACGCTTCGGAAGCTCTACGGCATGACGCACAAAGACGCATGGAAGGCGTTGTTCAAGGCCTCCGAAGTACCTCCTCCCTCATCCGAGAACCGTGGACTTCATGTCGCGCGGCCTCCTCGTCCGGTGAGCTTTCTGACTACCACTGGATTCAGTTCTTCCCAATATATTCATGGGGGAGTCTTAAGTAATTGTGTATATTTGATCAGGATTATGTGGAGATAGTGGAGCGGATTGACTGTCCGGCTCCACTGCCAGAAGGTCCAGCCGATGCTCTCCTGACGAAGATGCTAGTCCCGGCGCCCTACAAGGCACCGGAAAAGAAGGCCCCGGGGGCCAGGAAGGGTCTCCGGCGTAAGGTCATACCGGACGCCTCGTCCAAAGATGACAAGGCACACTCCTCCACTGAAGGGGAGGAAGAAGAGGAAGGGGCCGCCCCATCCGGAGAGTATGGGGGGCCTGAGAAGGCGGACCAGGGGGCCGGGAAAGGCCCCCGGTGCAAGGCCTCCATACCCTCGTCATCCGATGATGACGAGGCAGATTCCTCCCGCGGAGGCGGGGGGAAACAAGAAGAAGCTCTGCCTCCCTGCACTGGGGGAGAAAAAGAGGAAAGCCGCACCGGAGGGGGAGGCTGGGACGTCCAAGAAGGGAAAGACGTCCCTTCCGGACTACTCCACCACGGCCGCCTATAGCGAGGAGGGGTGGCTGCCCAGGGGGAAGCCCCTAGGGCGATCGTAAGTATCCGCGCTCTATTGTGATTTTGCTTCATAGTCTTGTTATAACGCCGAACATGTATGCAGTCCGGCCAGGGTCCATCCCGAGGTATCGTCTTCAGATGGGTCCTTGAGTGATTCAGTGTTGAACTCGCTTCCGACGGCCACTACTCCTCAGCCTGCGGATGACACGGAGGTGTTATCCCAAAGGCACCCAGAACAGGGGAAGGTGACTCTGGAGATGCCCCAAGGCGGAATTCCAGATGTCGGACGCGCAGGGTTCAAGGTCCCCACGGAGCGTGCCGAAGAGAGCCGCAGCAAGCCGGGCTCTCAGGCGGATACTGTGCCGGAACCTTCGATGGTTCCGGATGCGGGCAGGAGGCCCTTGCTAGGGAGGGCGAGCCGTCCGTGCCGATGACTTCTGTTACGCCAGAGGCGCCGGATAGTCTGCTGGAAGCGCTTCGCGGTGCTTCCATGGATGAAGAGCACCGTACTCTTATGAGTGCGATGATTCAGAAGGTTCTGTCTGCCAAGAGCGGACTAACCGAAGCCTACACCAGCCTCCTGACAGGCTTTGAGGTAAGTAAGAATGTGTGAAATTACCACCCGATAGGTAGTGGCCCCTGATACTCTATTTGGTGTTCGGAAAGAAAAGCCAAACGGAGGGTCAATTATAATCCGCAGGAGTCTAATAATAAGTGTGCATGTGAATAAGCAGGCTATGCTGCTTGCCGCTGATGTCCGTACAGCCGAGGTCGCTCGACTAAAACGGGACCTGGAGTAGGCGCAGGGAGAGCTCGACCTCACGAAGAGGCAGCTCGAAGAGAACAAAGGTGAGTAATTCCCCGCTCTCACATAATGAAGAATAGGCAAAATTGGTTATTCTAACGACAAAGCATCATGACTTTGTAACAGGGGCCACCACCGAAGTGGCGTCTCTGAAGAAAGCACTGTTCGAGGCCGAGGATAAGGCGGCTCTGGAGTGCAAAGAGCGCGAGAAGCAAGATGCTAGAGTGGGCGAGGTACAGCAAGAGCTCCAGGAGCTCGGCAAAAAGTTCGAGTCCTTGGAGCATGATCTTAAGGTGAAAGAGGCCAAGCTTGTGAAGGCCCTTGCGAGTATGAAAGACGCCAAGGCCGAAGCCGAGAAGGCATAGCAGGAAATCCAGGCGGCCAAGAAGATAGCGGCGGGTAAGACATTATTTATGCAAAGCAAGCATGTGGAGGAGGCGTTTCTTTTACTTTCCCAAATTCGGAGCTCTCCAGGGGCATTCGCAGATCTACCACGCAGCGTATTAGATGCCGTGGAGTTCTACCGTGCCGAGGAGGGAAGCGCAATGGAGAAGCTGTTCTAGTCCTAGTATGCTGGGGCCGAACACCTAACGCCTCTGAGTGACCAACTAAAGCAGTTGGTTGAACTCCACAGGGCAGCCGAAGTGCCTATGAAAGATTTCATAGTACGGATGTGGCCTGGTGAGCCCCTGCCCACTAGCTACTTCGGCCTGATCAAGCGGATGGTGAATGCCTGTCCGTGGCTTGAAATGATCAAGCGATTCGTTTGCATTGAGGGTGCCCGCCGGGCCTTTGCCCGTGCGAAGGTGCATTGGGGCAAGCTGGATGCAGAGAAGCTGGTGAAGGACGGGCCACCGGAGGGCAAGGTGCATCGCTATCTCGAGAAATATTACGATGGCGTTATGAAGGGTGCTCGTCTCGTGGCTGATGAATGTACCAAGGACACAATCCTTGAGTAAATGTACCTCTGTCATTGTTGTAATATAAAGACGAAGTTACTTGCGCTATGTAGCGCTGTTTGATTTAAAATATGACCTTCTGTGTGGCTGTTTACAGAAGTTTGAAAGTAGGCCAGTCGTCGGCTTCCGCCCCCACGTAACTAGTACCGGGGTGTTCCTGGAAAAACCCGGATACTCTTTATCCAAATTTTTGGTCCCTTAAGGAGGTATCCGGCGCAGCGAACAAGGCAATCGGACTATGCGGCTTTATAACTTTCACTTAGCCATAGAAGTCTACAATTTTAAATTTGGGCGAAGCCCCTAGAATTCGAAAAGCCGAAGTGGGGCGCTATATACACCTAAATCGGACGAGGCCGATTCATCACCTAAAGCGGAAAAAAAAATCTTGAAGGATTTTAAGACCTCTCGAACAGCGACCAGCTCTCGCCGCATCATGTCGGTCAGTTTTCGGCTTTCTCTACTGAGGTGCTCGTCCGGAAGAACCGGAACACAACCGCAGTAGTTCTCCCTGCGCTACCTTAGCCGATATAACGGAACGTAAGGTACCAAAACAAGGGAGCCGGGAAAACCCAACTATTGACCCAAGACGTGATTCGGAGCTTATGCATATAGTGCTATAAGTTCGGGGTGCCGCACTGTTGAAAGTGTTCGGACCTGTTTTTCCGTATTATGAGGCGCCATATGAAGCCCCTGGCAAACTAATCGTACCAAGGTGTACGGATGCAATATTAAATAAACATTTACAAGAAAAATGCGCAAATAGGAATAATAAACTGATGCTATATATTATTTACCATTGATGAATAATACGTTAAGCACAAGTAAATAGGACTATTTAACATGTCCTATCCAAGGGTAGGCTGCATGTAGGTATGTAAAACAGGTATAATGATCGTGAACAGATTCCACCTGGGTATTTCCTTTTGTGCGCAAAGCCTGTTGCCTCCTTGGTTTTCTCTCCTATGTAAGTCCGACAATCGGGCTCTTCTGAAGAGGCTGCCCTAAAGCAATGTCCTGAAAGGTAAAAAGGGAGGGTTATGAAGGTATGTTGCGGTGATACCACAGTGTTGACTGAGTCGCTGCTGCGCCTTCGCCTATGCCCATGGTATTTCGAGTGCGTAATTGTGTACGCGTGGCGCGGATGCTGCTTTGACAGGGCTTAAGCGGAGGCCGGACTGCTAGTCGTGCTCTTGGCGTGCCTGGTGATCCTGTTGCGGGGTGCTCCGGACTCGTTTGACGGTGTTCGAGGTTGTCGTCGCCGGGTTGGTGGTTTGTCAGAGGAGGCCGCATTGTACTTCCGCCGTGAGGGCTACAGTATGCTCTTCTGTACGGAGTGAGCGGTCCATGTTTCCGTTTACTGTTATGACCCCGCGCGGTCCTGGCATCTTGAGCTTGAGGTATGCATAGTGTGGTACCGCATTGAATCTAGCGAATGCGATTTGTCCAAGCAGTGTGTGGTAACCACTACGGAAAGGGACAATATCGAAGATTAACTCTTTGCTTCGGAAGTTATCCGGAGATCCGAAGACCACTTCCAATGTTATAGAGCTCGTGCAACGGGCCTCTACTCCGGGAATTACACCTTTAAAGGTGGTTTTGGTGGGCTTGATCCTTGAAGGTCGATGCCCATTTGTCAGGACCCCGACTCAATGCCACATCGATCTAGCATGTAACACCTCATATCACTTTGCGGCCTCACGCACGGTATTCCCATGGGTGTCGCCTTACCTTTGCCCGGGACCGTTTGCGCCTTTTGGCACACGTATATGACAGTGTCGCTAGCATCCATATGATAAGGAGCCCGGGCTGACATGGCTAGTCGTAAACCCAAAGTGGCACTAACTTACAGGGACAGGCATCCATGACCCAGCATCGAACGTGTCGGTCATCAGCGAGTGAATCCAGGCTGTAGCACTGGGCTAGCAGGACTCCGGTGAACCGGGCTGTAGCGGGCTAACAGGACTCCGATATTCATCGCGTGACATTTCCCCGAAGGGACAGACACAGGAACGAAGAAGGACACATGCCGACCAGCCTAAGTGTTCCGGAGCAGTAGCAAGCTACCATGGCTCAGTGGAAACACTATGAGACATTTCCCGGTAAGAGAGGCTACTAAGGATAAACAACTAGATAGCCAGATCCCACACATACCAAGCATTTCAATAACATACACACAATATGCTCGATATGTGCAAATACAACATGGCATCACAACATGACTCTACGACTCAAGTATTTACTCAATAGGCTCCGAGGAGCGAGATATTACAAACAGGGGTCTCATGACCCAACATTCAGAGCATACAAATCAAAGCACATGCGGAAGCTTAACATGTCTGAGTATAGACAACTATAAAATGAAAAAGGCTGAGAAGCCTGACTATCTACCAGATCCTGCCAAGGGCACAAGATCGTAGCTGAGGTAACAAGCTAAATGTCGAAGTCCACGCGGTACTACTAGCGAGACCGAAGTCTCTCTGCAAAAACATAAAATAGGCAAATGTGAGTACAAATGTACCCAGCAAGACTTACATCAGAACTAACTACATATGCATCATTATCAACAAAGGGATGGTGGGGGTTTAACTGCAGCAAGCCAGCTTTGACTCGGTGGCTATCCTGAACTACGACTGCAAGTAACTCTTTTGAGGTGGCGCACACGAGTCCACATATTCACCATATCAATACACCACTATGGATCTGCTCCCGTCTCCCTACGAGAACGCCATCCATAGCACTCACGCTTATCTTGCGTATTTTAGAGTGTCCACTTTCACTTGTCTATGAACTGATATAAGCAACCCAAAAGTCCTTTACCGCGGACACGGCTATTCGAATAGATGATGTTAACCCTGCAGGGGTGTACTTCTTCACACACGCTCTCACCACTTACCGCCGTTTACACGACATGTACTCGGCAACCTTCAAGCGGAAGCCCAACGTGGGTGTCGGCCACGGCCTGCCTAAACACTCAAGTCTCTAGTCCAGGTTTATCGCCTATTCGGGTTCCATCCATGAGGAGATCCGGCCGGAGTTTCGCTCACAGCCCCAAACGATGTGAACAGGGTTCCCGAGACACCAAACGGGCGCCCGGTACACCGTGCCACGTGCCTACCGCATCACAGCCCACCCCTCCAGTCAGCGCTGCCCACGGCCTCCAGCATACTACAAACACCAGAAACTACTTGCAACTCCTGGACAGAGGACAAGGGTAATTAAGAAGCCCAGAGGGTCCACTGGTTTCGGGCCCAATGCGTGGTAGTAGCTGAATCATGGATCACAAACACAGAACTCAGTTCCTGAGGATGGCTTCAATGAGACAACCCACCATGTACTCCTACATGGCCTCTCACCAATACCTTTTACCAAATCGTGTTCACACACTTAGCTCGCACACAGTAGGACATGTTCACACACCTCTGATTCATTCCCGATGAATCAGACCTGACACAACTCTAAGCAGTAGCAGGCATGACAAACAAGCAAGAATGAGTAGGCACAACAGGGCTCAAACAACTCCTACTCATGCTAGTGGGTTTCATCTATTTACTGTGGAATGACAGGTCATGCAGAGGATAAAGGGGTTCAGCTACCGCAGCAAGTAACAGATGAATCGTTGTTGTCCTAATGCAGTAAAAGAGAGCAGGAGCGAGAGAGTATGATTGTATCGGAATGAACAAGGGGGTTTTGCTTGCCTGGCACTTCTGAAGATAATATAGCTCTTCATCGGTGTCATTGATCACATCGCCGGTACAACGTCTATCGAGGGGGAACAACACCGGCAAACACAGAAGAAACACGATCAATGCAATGCACAATATGATGCATGCTATGACATGGCAATATGAATGTGTTTTGGGCTAATGCACCTAGCTATGATTTAAATGAAGTTGGTTTGAATACATGATTCAAACTCCAACTCCATATATGATTATTTAAATGCCCTTTATTTGTTTTGTCCAAAACAGAGGACAAACATTTTTCAAACATGCATGAAAATGGTACAGATGGATTCCTTGAATTTTTCTGATAATTTTTCATATATAATTTATTTAATTTGGAGTTACGGTTGAATTTCTATGAATTTTAGAAGTTTATACAATTTTCTGGAATTTTCTGAATAAAAATAAATCCAGAAAACATTTACTGCATCAGCATGACGTTAGCATGACATCAGCAGGTCAACAGGGGCTGGTCCGGGTCAAACCTGACCAGTGGGGCCCACTGGTCAGTGACTCAGGTGACTAACAGAGTTAATTAATTCTAACTAATCAAATTAATAGCCACGGGGCCCACTATCAGTGTCAGCAGGGGTAATTAGTTTAACTAATTCAATTAGTACTAATCCTAATTAACTAACAGAGCTGGGCCCCACCTGTCATTGACCCAGGGGGTCAAACTGGGCCCACATGGTCAATAGTCAACGGGGTCAAACCCCTGGTCAGTAGGGTCAATCCCGCCGGCGTCTCGACGCCGGCGAGGCCCGGGACGGTGGCGGCCGTCGGAAACACGCTACAGGGCACGGGCGAGGCCGTGCTTGGGCTCGTTCGAGAGCCCTTGCTGGTGCGCATCGAACGGTGGTGGTGGCCGTGCCTGTGGTGGCCGGTACCGACGACGGCGAGCTCGTGAGCGGCAGCCGGAGTTCGGGTGCGGTCGGGTTCGGCGCTGCTGCTCGCAAACGAGGGAGCTGAGGCGCTGGAGGGGCTCTACGGGTCACTGGGGTCATCAGGAGCACTCGGAGGCAACGAGCGCAGGTGGAGGAGCTCGGGAGCACGAAGCTCACCGGCCATGGCGGACGGCGGCCTCGGGTGCTCGTGGGGCGGCGGCTACAGGGCATGCGCGAGAGAGAGAGAGGTGAGGGGAAAGGAAGAGGGGCTCACGGCGGACTCGCAGAGTAGCTCAATGGGCTCGGGGAAGCTTCTGCGACGGAGAATTGACGGCGGCGATCTCCGGTGGCCGACGAGGGGAACGGCGGTGCTTGCGACATCCAGGGACTTCCGGCGTCGGACAGCTCGGTGAGGAGGAAGAGAGGGACGAGGCGGAGCCCATGGGTGTGTCGGAGAGGCAAGGCGGTGGCTGTGGCCGCGGCGAACGGCATCGGTGGCGACGGCCGTGCGTGTGAGAGAGAGACAGAGGAGGGGATGAGGCGAGGGAGAGTGCGAGAGGGAGTCGGGGCAGCGTGGCGTCATCCAGGCACGGGGTCAGGGAGGAGGACGAGCCTCCAGCGCGAAGCAGGAGGTGGCCAGAGCAGGGTGGAGGTGGCGCGCGCGGCGGCGTCGCGGTGTCCCTCCTCTGCCTACTGGCACGAGGAGGAAGGCGACAGGGGGAGGCGCCTGGTGGGCTGGGCCGCACTGGTGGGCTGCCAGCACAAGAGCTGGGCCGGTTGCTGGCGCCAGGTGGGGCGCTAGGTGGGCTGCAGGTAGGTGGCCCAGGTAGGCTTCTGCTCTTTTTTTTATATTTCTGTTCTGTTTTCTTTTATTTAATCTTTTGTCACTGTTTTGAATTTAAAATATTCCAAACAATGCCAAAAACTCCTCTGAATATTTTTATTTTGCTAGATGGACTTTTCCAAAAGCTCATAAAATATTTCAGGGGTATTTGAAATTATATTCTAATTATATGAATATAATTCAAATTCAAATAGCTAATGATTTAAATTCAAAGTCCCAAGATTAAGTCCTTAAAAATGTTCAATATTTTGGTTGGGACCAGAACCCTTTCCAAAAATTATCAAACATTTAAGAAGAGCATTTTGGAACAATGAATGAGATTTTAGGGTTTTTGCCCTTCTTTTATTTAGGGTTTTGAGGCTTCCAAATTTCCCCAGTTCAAGTTTTCAGAAATTTAAACATGATGCAAACACTAGGCAGCACCAGAAGCTAGGGATGTGACAACTCGCCCCCACTAAACAAGAATCTCGTCCTGAGATTCAAGCGTAGGGTAAGATGAAGGGCAAACGCAAACTAGTACAATCTTCACGATCCAGGTTGCACTTCAAATGAACGTTGATTCAATCACCATCTTTGTCTCGACGTCTTCCTCTGAGAACTCCAGCTAACATGACGAGAAGAGGGAAGGAAAACTCTAGAAGAATCTATCTTCTCGAAGACCGAACAACTCAGGATCAACTCACGGGATGAGACATTGTCACATCTCTCGAGCTGAGACACGAAGCATACATCTGAGGAAATGGAGTGAGACAGATGACGAGGGCTCACTAGGTAGACAACAATTCCACACCTAAGAAGGTGGTAAACGATTGTCAACGTAGCGAGGAGTTGAGTTGCCATGATACCTCAGCGAGACATCCTGGAGGGGGGGTGATTCGTAGATATATCCCCTTAAGTGGCAAAAAGAATTACCTTTGATTCAGGATCATTGAAACTCTTTATACCAGCTTAAGGCAAATCACAATCGATCATTTGGAGGAGGTCGGTAGAATGGCATACTCGGACTTGGATGATGTGGATTACCTTGTTGAAGACAACGTAATGGATGAATTTGCTTACCACCGGAAATGGAAGAGACCCATGGTAGAATGGCACAGTGGCAGTGCAAGCTGGGAACAAAATGCAAATGCTGGGAATGATTCTGATAACTGGGGAGGAGCTCAGCAGTAGAGAGTGATTCCACTGTTGGAGTGGTTATAGCATAACCGAAGAGACTAGGAGCAATCCCAGTTAGTACCGGCGATAATACCTAGCGCTTGTGCGTGCTCTCAGGAACTTGAGCATTTCCATAATCATCAAGGTTTTACCAACATCCGTGTCAAGGGTGCTGACAACACAACATACTACTATGATGAATAGCGATGGACGATGCAGATGCAAAGGAGGATAACACTTTCTCAGATTTCACCTTAGCGAGGCCAAAGAACCAAAATATGCATGATCGACCGAGAGACATTTAGCACTCGGCTTCTAATGTTCTCCTTGACGTGCTAGTGTATCCCATTCATAGATATGGTTTGATAACTAGAACATCAAGTAAAAGGTCGGACTTCGGGAGCAATAGAATCCATAAGGAACAGTTACGGAGGTAAATCCTACGAAATCCTTATGGGGAGGTGGCCAACTTCTTCAATCAAGATACTACAACAATAGGTCTTCCGGCTGGGCGTGTTGGCCACGACATCCACTTTACCGGTTATCGCGAGACCAATATTATAGTTCTTGGGAAATGTTCCAACCATCACATCTGCCTGAGATTCAGATCTGGTTGGTGTCAGAATATTCCAGACTCATCAAGTCTAGAAAGAAAAATGAAAGTTTACAACACAAATCGACGAGACGGCGTTGTGAGATTCTCGGGGAATGAACTACGATAGTAAGCTCCAAAACATGAGCTGGTTCCGCTACAAACATGTGAACACGTTGTCCCAGACAAGCATGGCCACGTAGTAGTCTTATAATTAAACACTACCAAGTTCAGGTGGAGAACCATCATCGAGGATATCGAAGTCTTTACGCAAGTCCATGGATTAGATCCCAAGCATAGACTTCTTTTCCTTGAACAAGTCAATCAGTGGCTTAGTGTGCTAGGGACACATATAGAATGAAGGTTGCAAGCCTCCAGACTACAGAATACTTCGCACGTGTGCATGACTGATTTGGGATGATTCCAAAGGAAACAAAACAATCTTCCTCGAATCCACGGCGGCAACTTGCATCAAATGCACATGAACTAGAGGAAGTCACTTCTTACATCCGAACATATGCTTCATGAGCTAGCATGAACAAATGCTTTCAAAAGTTTTCCAACACTAGCTTAATGTTCAGCAAAATTATGGAGAAGACAGGGATGTTGTCAATGGGCTCAACGACAATTCATCTGGGTTTCCTTTCAAAAGGAATTCCATAGTTAAGTGAACAAGTGATAGCATTGGTCAGACCCAAAAGATATAATGGTGTATGCTCGAGGGATCAACCACGAGTAAGACAACATTACGAGCATCGTTGGTACTGATTTGATTTGACGATAGCCCACACTCAAATCAAAGGATTGATAAGACAATAGGTCCAGCAACTGATCACAGGGACCAATTGATGAAGATATCATCTTTCTTCAACACACTCTACACAAGAATATCCCTTTGGAACGAACTAAGTTAGGCAAGCTTTTATCTTCCCATTCTCCAAGTTGTTGTCTAGCTTAACCAACTAGCTCAGGGATATCCAACACAGATTCTTGGGGAAAAGGTGGTTCACAAGAAACCAACTTGATCACGAGTTCAACATAACAGTCAGGAAACAACCCGGTAACACTTCCAAGAAGATATTTGGAAAGTCACAAACCACCGATATGTTAGTAAGCTCGAGAACAATCTTGCTTTTGAGGCAAGACGATATGATCAATAGAGCGAAGATTTGAAATAATCCTAACTCATCGATCGAGGAGTGCACCAAGAACAAGGACTAGGTAGCACAATCAGTCTTAGGGTGACGATTCAATAATCAACACGCTAAGAATGAGGTTATCGTCCATTTAACTACCAAGCAACAGAGTTGCTAGCAGTATTGATTTCACACGCCATGATTCATTTGTCGGCATTCCGGTTACAATAACACAGGAACCGAGGAATGAACAATGATGGCAAGAAGTATCACTATACCAAGAGTTCATAGGATGGTGTGCAATTCCTATAACAATCCCGATATAAAAGATGGTAATACTCCAAGGTAGAACAGAGCAAAAGCTGGATTGGCATTTTGATCTGCGGAGTACAATTGTTTTGACCCAATCCTAGATATGGAAGAGGTACTGGAGTTTGTTTCTCCTAGTCATTCCGTGATAGAATGGCTTGACGGACCACAAGAGTAATAGGCATCGATAAACGAACGCACGCATACTCTTGACTATCAATTGATAGACGAAGGTCAGTAGACAACTAAAGAGGGACAACTCAAAGGAACATATAACTTTTTGAGTTGTGGATGCGTAGATTAGTATGTCGAACCAGGTTCAACATAATTCTTCCGGGTAACCCATGCAGAAAGATTGAGCTGGCAGAGTCACAATATAGCATGGAGAACTCATCAAGAGCACTCTGGTTGTGATCGTTCAGTTCAACGAGGAACTTCTGCCATAAGTAGTTCATGGTATTTGGAAGAAGAAGATACCATGGACTTCAAGGACTATCGCAAAGGTTACTAATAACCTAAGGGAGCTAGCAATTACTATCAACATGAAGTAAGTAGGGTGAATCTCGGGTTCAAAACCCAAGGAGTAGAATACCTACTACTAAGTGGCATCACGGGATGCTTTCGAGAATAAAAGCCAGAATCATCACACTGGGACACAAAACATGGCTAGACTACTAGATGATCCCCTGAGACACCTAGGGTCATAATAATAACTCCAACATAAAGGTCGAGGCAATAGAGTACCTCAACTCAACAATTTGTGTGATTAACCTGGCCAAAAAGACATTGAAACCAGAGGAAAAGGATTTTGCAAATGCATCAGACTCTTTGGAAACCTGGGATGACTCGGACAGCATAACGGCTGTAAATGCTCAGAAAAGATTTGAGACATTCACAAAAATGGTGGCATAACCACTCAGAAGCACAATATCAAGGTCTCGAGATCAATAATTAACATATAGAGGTAGAAACTGAACTGAGGCTTAATCCAACAATCTTATAAGTCTACGGATTAGTAACACGTGATCCTGATAGAAAGAAGAGATAGCCTAGTTCTTAATCCCCGTAGAAGAGAAGATGATGACTCAGATCAGAAGGCCATGAGGTATAAGGAGTAAAAAGCCTTACGTTCCAACCCACAATCAATTCCCTTACATAACTAAAGAATTTCTAGACTCAACTTCGACCAGTTTGGCTTGGTAATCCTACAGGCAGTCAAGCTCTGATACCAAAGCTGTCAGGACCCCGACTCAATGCCACATCGATCTAGCATGTAACACCTCATATCACTTTGCGGCCTCACGCACGGTATTCCCACGGGTGTCGCCTTACCTTTGCCCGGGACCATTTGCGCCTTTTGGCACACGTATATGACAGTGTCGCTAGCATCCATATGATAAGGAGCCCGGGCTGACATGGCTAGTCGTAAACCCAAAGTGGCACTAACTTACAGGGACAGGCATCCATGACCCAGCATCGAACGTGTCGGTCATCAGCGAGTGAATCCAGGCTGTAGCACTGGGCTAGCAGGACTCCGGTGAACTATGGCTGTAGCGGGCTAACAGGACTCCGGTATTCATCGCGTGACATTTCCCCGAAGGGACAGACACAGGAACGAAGAAGGACACATGCCGGCCAGCCTAAGTGTTCCGGAGCAGTAGCAAGCTACCATGGCTCAGTGGAAACACTAGGAGACATTTCCCGGTAAGAGAGGCTACTAAGGATAAACAACTAGATAGCCAGATCCCACACATACCAAGCATTTCAATAACATACACACAATATGCTCGATATGTGCAAATACAACATGGCATCACAACATGACTCTACGACTCAAGTATTTACTCAATAGGCTCCGAGGAGCGAGATATTACAAACAGGGGTCTCATGACCCAACATTCAGAGCATACAAATCAAAGCACATGCGGAAGCTTAACATGTCTGAGTATAGACAACTATAAAATGAAAAAGGCTGAGAAGCCTGACTATCTACCAGATCCTGCCGAGGGCACAAGATCGTAGCTGAGGTAACAAGCTAAATGTCGAAGTCCACGCGGTACTACTAGCGAGACCGAGGTCTCTCTGCAAAAACATAAAATAGGCAAACGTGAGTACAAATGTACCCAGCAAGACTTACATCAGAACTAACTACATATGCATCATTATCAACAAAGGGATGGTGGGGGTTTAACTGCAGCAAGCCAGCTTTGACTCGGTGGCTATCCTGAACTACGACTGCAAGTAACTCTTTTGAGGTGGCGCACACGAGTCCACATATTCACCATATCAATACACCACTATGGATCCGCTCCCGTCTCCCTACGAGAACGCCATCCATAGCACTCACGCTTATCTTGCGTATTTTAGAGTATCCACTTTCACTTGTCTATGAACTGATATAAGCAACCTAGAAGTCCTTTACCGCGGACACGGCTATTCGAATAGATGATGTTAACCCTGCAGGGGTGTACTTCTTCACACACGCTCTCACCACTTACCGACATTTACACGACATGTACTCGGCAACCTTCAAGCGGAAGCCCAACGTGGGTGTCGGCCACGGCCTGCCTAAACACTCAAGTCTCTAGTCCAGGTTTATCGCCTATTCGGGTTCCATCCATGAGGAGATCCGGCCGGAGTTTCGCTCACAGCCCCAAACGATGTGAACAGGGTTCCCGAGACACCAAACGGGCGCCCGGTACACCGTGCCACGTGCCTACCGCATCACAGCCCACCCCTCCGGTCAGCGCTGCCCACGGCCTCCAGCATACTACAAACACCAGAAACTACTTGCAACTCCTGGACAGAGGGCAAGGGTGATTAAGAAGCCGAGAGGGTCCATTGGTTTCGGGCCCAATGCGTGGTAGTAGCTGAATCATGGATCACAAACACAGAACTCAGTTCCTGAGGACGGCTTCAATAGACAACCCACCATGTACTCCTACATGGCCTCTCACCAATACCTTTTACCAAATCGTGTTCACACATTTAGCTCACACACAGTAGGACATGTTCACACACCTCTGATTCATTCCCGATGAATCAGACCTGACACAACTCTAAGCAGTAGCAGGCATGACAAACAAGCAAGAATGAGTAGGCACAACAGGGCTCAAACAACTCCTACTCATGCTAGTGGGATGACAGGTCATGCAGAGGATAAAGGGGTTCAGCTAGCGCAGCAAGTAACAGATGAATCGTTGTTGTCCTAATGCAGTAAAAGAGAGCAGGAGCGAGAGAGTAGGATTGTATCGGAATGAACAAGGGGGTTTTGCTTGCCTGGCACTTCTGAAGATAATATAGCTCTTCATCGGTGTCATCGATCACATCGCCGGTACAACGTCTATCGAGGGGGAACAACACCGGCAAACACAGAAGAAACACGATCAATGCAAGGCACAATATGATGCATGCTATGACATGGCAATATGAATGTGTTTTGGGCTAATGCACCTAGCTATGATTTAAATGAAGTTGGTTTGAATACATGATTCAAACTCCAACTCCATATATGATTATTTAAGTGCCCTTTATTTGTTTTGTCCAAAACAGACGACAAACATTGTTCAAACATGCATGAAAATGGTACAGATGGATTCCTTGAATTTTTCTGATAATTTTTCATATATAATTTATTTAATTTGGAGTTACGGTTGAATTTCTATGAATTTTAGAAGTTTATACAATTTTCTGGAATTTTCTAAATAAAAATAAATCCAAAAAACATTTACTGCGTCAGCATGACGTTGGCATGACGTCAGCAGTTCAACAGGGGCTGGTCCGGGTCAAACCTGACCAGTGGGGCCCACTGGTCAGTGACTCAGGTGACTAACAGAGTTAATTAATTCTAACTAATCAAATTAATAGCCACGGGGCCCACTGTCAGTGTCAGCAGGGGTAATTATTTTAACTAATTCAATTAGTACTAATCCTAATTAACTAACAGAGCTGGGCCCCACCTGTCATTGACCCAGGGGGTAAAATGGGCCCACATGGTCAGTAGTCAACGGGGTCAAACCCCTGGTCAGTAGGGTCAATCCCGCCGGCGTCTCGACGCCGGCGAGGCCCGGGACGGTGGCGGCCGTCGGAAACACGCTACAGGGCACGGGCGAGGCCGTGCTTGGGCTCGTTCGAGAGCCCTTGCTGGTGCGCATCGAACGGTGGTGGTGGTCGTGCCTGTGGTGGACGGTACCGATGACGACGAGCTCGTGAGCGGCGGCCGGAGTTCGGGTGCGGTCGGGTTCGGCGCTGCTGCTCGCAAACGAGGGAGCTGAGGCGCTGGAGGGGCTCTACGGGTCACTGGGGTCATCAGGAGCACTCGGAGGCAACGAGCGCAGGTGGAGGAGCTCGGGAGCACGAAGCTCACCGGCCATGGCGGACGGCGGCCTCGGGTGCTCGTGGGGCGGCGGCTACAGGGCATGCGCGAGAGAGAGAGGTGAGGGGAAAGGAAGAGGGGCTCACGGCGGACTCGTAGAGCAGCTCAATGGGCTCGGGGAAGCTTCTGCGACGGAGAATTGACGGCGGCGATCTCCGGTGGCCGACGAGGGGAACGGCGGTGCTTGCGACGTCCAGGGGCTTCCGGCGTCGGACGGCTCGGTGAGGAGGAAGAGAGGGACGAGGCGGAGCCCGTGGGCGTGTCGGAGAGGCGAGGCGGTGGCTGTGGCCGCGGCGAACGGCGTCGGTGGCGACGGCCGTGCGTGTGAGAGAGAGACAGAGGAGGGGATGAGGCGAGGGAGAGTGCGAGAGAGAGTCGGGGCAGCGTGGCGTCATCCAGGTACTGGGTCAGGGAGGAGGACGGGCCTCCAGCGCGAAGCAGGAGGTGGCCAGAGCAGGGTGGAGGTGGCTCGCGCGGCGGCGTCGCGGTGTCCCTCCTCTGCCTACTGGCACGAGGAGGAAGGCGACAGGGGGAGGCGCCTGGTGGGCTGCGCCGCACCGGTGGGCTGCCAGCACAGGAGCTGGGCCGGTTGCTGGCGCCAGGTGGGGCGCTAGGTGGGCTGCAGGTAGGTGGCCCAGGTAGGCTTCTGCTCTTTTTTTTTATATTTCTGTTCTGTTTTCTTTTATTTAATCTTTTGCCACTGTTTTGAATTTAAAATAATCCAAACAATGCCAAAAACTCCTCTGAATATTTTTATTTTGCTAGATGGACTTTTCCAAAAGCTCATAAAATATTTCAGGGGTATTTGAAATTATATTCTAATTATATGAATATAATTCAAATTCAAATAGCTAATGATTTAAATTCAAAGTCCCAAGATTAAGTCCTTAAAAATGTTCAATATTTTTGTTGGGACCAGAACCCTTTCCAAAAATTATCAAACATTTAAGAAGAGCATTTTGGAACAATGAATGAGATTTTAGGGTTTTTGCCCTTCTTTTATTTAGGGTTTTGAGGCTTCCAAATTTCCCCAGTTCAAGTTTTCAGAAATTTAAACATGATGCAAACACTAGGCAGCACCAGAAGCTAGGGATGTGACACCATTTTGCGCACTGTGTCCTGATAAAGCAGGTTCAGGCTGCTGCCTCCGTCCATAAGGACTCGCTTGAGGTGGAATCTGTCGATGATTGGGTCTAGGACCAATGCGGCTGAGCCGCTGTGACGGATGCTGGTAGGGTGATCCCTACGATCAAAGGTGATCGGACAGGCTGACCATGGGTTGAATTTAGGGGCGACTGGCTCCGTCGCATAGACGTCCCATAGTGCTCGCTTCCGTTCCCGCTTGGGAATTGGGTGTCATAGATCTTGTTGAGCGTTTTCACCTGGGGAGGAAATTTCTTCTGTCCCCGCGTGTTCGGACGCCGGGGCTCCTCGTCATCGTCGATGTGCAGCCCCTTGTCCTTGTTTTTGGCGTTCATTTTGTCGGCCTGTTTGAACACCCAGCAGTCTCTATTAGTGTGGTTGGCTGGCTTGTCTGGGGTGCCATGAATTTGGCACGAGCGTTCCAGTATGCGGTCCAGACTGGACGGTCCCTGATTGTTTCTTTTGAATGGCTTCTTTTGCTGACCGGATTTGGATTCGCTGAATCCGGCGTTTACTGTCGTGTCTTTAGTGTTGTCGCCATTGTTCCGTCGCTTATGTCTATTGCACCGTGGCTTGTCGTTATTGTCACGGACGTCTGAAGTGCCAGAATGTGGCGTAGTGTTACTGCAAGCCAACCAGCTGTCCTTGCCCGTGCAAAAGCGGGTCATTAGTGTCGTGAGAGCTGCCATGGACTTGGGTTTCTCCTGGCCGAGGTGTCGGGCGAGCCACTCGTCGCGGATATTATGCTTAAAGGCCGCCAAGGCTTCAGCGTCCGGACAGTTGACTATTTGGTTCTTTTTAGTTAGGAACAGAGTCCAGAATTTCCTGGCTGACTCTCCGGGCTGTTGAGTAATGTGGCTCAAGTCATCGGCGTCCGGTGGTCGCACATATGTGCCCTGGAAGTTGTCGAGGAATGCGTCTTCCAGGTTTTCCCAGCTGCCAATGGAATTTGTGGGCAGGCTGTTTAGCCAGTGTCGGGCGGGTCCTTTGAGCTTAAGGGGAAGATACTTGATGGCGTGTAGATCGTCTCCATGGGCCATGTGAATATGGAGAAGGAAATCTTTGATCCATACTGCGGGGTCTATTGTGCCATCGTATGATTCAATGTTTATGGATTTGAACCCTTCTGGGAATTCATGATCCATCACTTCATCGGTGAAGCAGAGGGGGTGTGCGGCGCCTCTGTGCCGGGCTATGTGGCTACGCAGTTCGAGTTGGTCTGGGTGGCTGTGTTCGGCCCGGCCGGACTTGTTAATAGTGTATCCGGCATGATGGTCATCGTCCCGTGTTGGGGCGCGCCCCCGCGATCCGTAGATCGATCTTGGCTGTCCAGCTTTGTTTTCCAGTATATCTTGCAGGTCTTGCCTATTGCCCCAGGCCGTAGTGTATTGGCGTGGGGGTGCGGGCTGGTATTCGGGCTGATATGCCGTTTTATCCCGGCCACGAGGTGGTCGGTCAGCCGTGTGGCGCTCGAGTCCATATTCCTCGGCTGCCAGACTTCAGTCCATCTATCTGTGAGCAGGTCTTGATTAGCTTGGAGTTGTTGCTGCTTCTTTTTTAGGCTCCTCGCAGTGGCCATAAGCCGACGCTTGAAGCGCTCCTGCTCCACGGGATCCTCAAGCACGCCGAACTCGTCGTCGTCGAGGCTAATCTCGTCTTCGGAGGGGGCATGTAGTTGTCCTCCTCCGGATATCCGTCCGTCACCTGTTCGTCTGGGCTGACCTGCCCGTCTTCCTGCTCGGCCTACTCGAAGGCAGGCTGATCAGGGTTGTATTCCTCTTTGGCACCATCCGGACTGTTTTCGTCTCCTGGGCTGGTATTGCTGTGGCGGGGCTTGGAGCGGCGCCGACGACGCCCATGCTTTGCTTTTCTCCCTAAGGGGTTATCCTCCGTTGCCTCGTCGCCATTGGTTTCCTTCGGAGTGTCCACCATATATATATTGCATGAGGAGATGGCTGTCCACCGCCCCGTGAGCGGTGGTTCCTGTACTTCACCTGCATCGTCGTCCATACCGTCGATGTCTTCGGAGTCGAAGTTAAGCACGTCGGTTAGATCATCGACCGTGGCAATGAAGTGGGTGGTGGGTGGGCAACGAATTCCTTCGTCGCCTGCTTCCCACTCGAGCCGGACATAGTTCAGCCAAGAGCCTGGGCGAGTGCTGGAAGATATCCGCAGCGGTAAACTCCATTAACGGAGCCCAACCAAGCTCGGCGGGCTCGGGAGCGCTCGGACTGGAACCTACGACCGGATACGAGTCCGGGGGTCCGGAGTCACAGGCTTCCTTAGAGGTGAGGCCTGTGTTCGGCTCTACCGTCGATGAGTGTTTGGCCTGCGGGGTGGGGTCCATCCACCCGTCCTTGGGCCACGCAGTCTGCTCCGGATTTAGGTCCGGGGCTACTGCCGAGGTGACATCCTGAGCATTGTCCGACAGCAGGTCTAAGCCGTGCTCATCGTGACCGTCCGACGCTCCTGGCACAGGCCCGAATCCGTTGAATATCAAGTCTCCACAGATATCAGCCATGTAGTTCAGGTTTCCTAACTTGACCTGGTGGCCAGGGGCGTAGTTGTCGATCTGCTCCAGTTGGCCAAGCGAATTGGCCCGCAGCGCGAAGCCGCCGAACACGAAAATCTGTCCAGGGAGAAAAGTCTCACCCTGGACCGTGTTGTTGACGATTGAAGGCGCCATCAAGCCTTGCAGCGACGACACAGAGGAACTCTCAATAAAAGCACCAATGTCGGTGTCAAAATCGTCGGATCTCGGGTAGGGGGTCCCAATCTGTGCGTCTTAGGCTGATGGTAACAAGAAGCAAGGGACACAATATTTACCCAGGTTCGGGCCCTCTCGATGGAGGTAAAACCCTACTTCCTTCTTAATTGATATTGATGATATGAGTAGTACAAGAGTAGATCTACCACGAGATCGTAGAGGCTAAACCCTAGAAGCTAGCCTATGATGATTATGGTTGTGATCATGATTGGTCTTTTAAGGACCAACCTCTCCGGTTTATATAGACACCGGAGAGGGCTAGGGTTTACACTGAGTCAGTTACAAGGAAGGAAGCATAATATCCGGATCGCCAAGCTTGTCTTCCATGCAAAGGAAAGTCCCATCCGGACACGGGACAGAGTCTTGAGTCTTGTATCTTCACGCTCCAATAGTCCGGACGAAGTATAGCTGTCCGGATACCCCCTAATCCAGGACTCCCTCGGAAGTCACCTAAAGACATACCACGCGTGATTGGACGAGGTCTGTCTGACCTTAGTTCAAGGAGAATATGGTGAGGACTAGGCGTCCTGGACTGTGTGTTCAGGACTGGGTGTCTGGGACTGTGTGTCCTCGAGTTTAAATACTCAGCCGCTCCAACCAGACGTACAACTGAGACAATAGTTGGAACTGGTCTACCAAATCATTGTCTTCACCAAGCTTACTGGTTCTATTTTCTCAAATCTTTCATTTCCTCATTTCAGTTGTTGTGTGCCTGTTCATATATGTTTGAAGACATTGACTGAAGACTTTCTCAATCTCCTCAGTTCAATTTCTTTAGTCTGCCCGTCTTCATCCTGTGTTATCCTGTGTTTACGCTTTATGTACTCTATGCTTGTCTATATTTCATCATGATGACTATGCTTGTGTTCTGCTATGTTTACTTTTGAGTACTTATTCCGCTGTAAGTAGTTCTTCGCTAAGGAATTTCCTCACCAACAAATTCCTCAGTGAAGAATTCATAAAAATCGCCTATTCACCCCACCCCCTCTAGTCGATATAACGCACTTTCAATTGGTGTTAGAGCAAGGTACTCCCTTGTTCTGTGTGATTTGGTTTAACCGCCTGGAGTTTAAGTTATGTAGACCACAGGTATGAACAAACTGACATGCCCCATCTTTGACGGTCATGATTATCCCAAGTGGAAGGCCATGATGAGTAAGCGCCTCATGGCAATTAACAGCGAGTTGTGGACCGTCTCTGAGATTGGTCTTACTGATCTATGCAAGAAGGCGGACGCTGATGATATTCGCAAGTACACTCGACTTGACATCATGGCGAAGGATATCATCTGTTCCTGCCTATCTAGAGATGAATTCAGGCGCATTATGCATCTTTTCAATGCGAAGCTTATCTGGGACCGAATCTCTGACGTCTATGAAGGTCATCGAACTTGTCATGATCCATGGTTTGAGGATTTCAAGGAATCACTCAAAATGATGACTTTCGAACCTAAACCATCATCTTTTGCACCATGCCTCATGGAAAAAGGTGCCAAGGTAACCGAATGTTCCTCATTCGAGTCTAGTGATGATGAATCTGATGATGATTTTGGACCTAGCTATATCAAGCTTCTTTGTATTGCCACTAAACAACAAAAGGCCTTGGAAAAGGTTCAAAACATGCTAGACAAGAGCGATGATATGTTGGGTGAAGAAATGGATCAAACTAAAACTTTGACTGAAAATCTTCAGAGACTTCAGTCTAAGTTTGACAACCTTCAAAGTCATCATAACACTCTCTTATCTGATCATGAGAAGCTTTCTTATGAATTTCTTCAAAGAAAGCAAGATCTTGAAAAGCTAAGAGTGAGTTATGAAGATCTTCAGAAGGAGCGCGATTCATTACTTACTCAACAAATCAACGCTACTCAGGAAGAATTCGTTCCTCCATGTTTGAAGCGCATTGAACGTGGATCTGCTAATTCTTCACCTGAATGTTCAAATGCGTCTAATGCTACAAACTCTTCATCTGTCTCTGCTATCACTAATTCCTCATCTGAGGACATTGCTAGTATCACTGATGATGCAGGGCTGAAGGAATTGTACATGACAGGCATGTACAAAAGCCTCAAAGGGCATCAGACTCTTTGTGATGTGCTTAAAAAGCAGATCCTCAACATGAACCCTAGGAAAGAGGGTATTGCCTTTGAGAGGAGACTCAATGCTGATGGAATATATTGGAAACCTAAGCAGTACCCCAAAACCTCATGGGTTGCTGCAAAGGGACCTCCAGTTGATCCATCCAATTTATCTGGCTTTACATGTGAATCTCCTCATTCTTCTGATGAGTCATTTGACTCCAACTATAAACTGTTCAAAAATCAGAATGGTGAAGTATTTGCTAGATATGTTGGCACTAACTATAGGAACGGTTCCCCGATGAAGAAAATCTGGGTTCCCAAAAGTTGCCTTGAAAGTCTTCAGGCGAATGTCCTCATGACACCACCTGTGAAGAATAGGAACTCCAGATCAAATTCTTCATATGGACCAAATTCTTCATATGGATCAAATTCCTCAAAAGGATCAAAGTCCTCATATGATCATCATCGTGCTAACCCCTCTGTTTCGCAGGGTAGAGCTAAGGGCTATGAATATGCGCATTATTCTTCTAATCATTATGTTCATAAGTCTCGAAGAATTTCTCTGCTTATTCATATGCTTATCCTAACCCCTCTTATGTGAAACAAAGTGGACTGGCTTCTATGCCACCTTTCTCATATGGTGCTCGCAGAGTGATGAATTCTTTGCCACCCCTTCAGATGTGGGTGGTGAAGAAAAAGAACTAATCTTTTATGCAGGGTCAGGTCCCCAGACGTGCTTTAAAATGTCTGAAGAATTTGCTGGAGACCTGAACAGTACCTGAAAGGACACCGGCTAATCATGAAGAAATGAACCTTCATTTCTCACGTCCTCATATTGTTTATCTGTTCTATTGCTTGATGAAATTGATCTGATGATATTCATGTTATATTCTTCACTGATGAAGTATATGAGTTTGTAAGTTGCAATAATTCATCTAAAGGATGATCAACCCAAAGCCAATGAGTGGGTCCTCAATAGTGGATGTACAAATCACATGACTGGTAACAAGAATCTATTGATGGATGCTCCTTTATCACCGTCGCATTTGAAGACTATCATGACTACCACTCGGCCATTTGAATTGCTTCACATGGATCTTTTCGGTCCTAATCATTATTCTGCTATTACAAATGATGCATCTCTATATGGATTTGTTATCGTTGATGATAATTCTTGTTACACATGGGTGCACATTGTCACTTACAAACATGAGGTGCAGGAAGTCTTCAAATGATTTTCCTCGAGGGCTTCAACCAACTTTGGTGTGAAGATCAAGCACATCAGAAGTGACAATGGGACTGAGTTCAAGAATTCCAATCTTGATGACTATCTTCATGAACTTGGTATTACTCATGAGTTATCTGCTCCTTATACTCCTCAGCAGAATGGCGTCATGGAGCGCAAGAACAAAACTCTTGTTGAGATGGCTTGCACTATGCTTGATGAATACAAGACGCCTCGTCGTTTCTGGATTGAGGCTATTGATACTGCCTGCCACATCATCAACAAAGTATATCTTCACAAATTCTTCAAGAAGACTGCTTATGAACTCCTCACTGACAAGAAACCCAATGTGAGTTACTTCAAAATCTTTGGTGCTAAATGTTGGATTAGAGATCCTCATCACAATTCTAAATTTGCACCGGAAGCACATGAGGGTTTTATGCTTCATTACGGAAAGGACTCGCACACCTATAAAGTCTTCAACAACATTCTTCACAAGCTTGTTGAAACTGTAGATGTGCGGTTCGATGAAACTAATGGCTCGCAAAGAGAGCACCTACCTTGTGTGTTATCTGAACCAGCACCTGAGGAATCTATCAAGTTCAAGGCTACTGAGGATGTCATTCCTACCGAAGAATCTGCTGAAGAATTCATTCCAGAACGTGAAGAACGTCGAGCTGGCACACCTGAAGAAAATGGTGCTGAGGAAAATGCTCCTGAAGAAAATGCGGATCAAATTCCTCAAATACAACCCGCTCATCCTCGCATTGCAAACGAAGTGCAAATTGAGAAGATCATCAATGACATTGAAGCACTAGGTCCTCTCACATGCTCAAAAGCTTCACATTTGTCTAACTTTTGTGGGCATTTTGCTTTTGTCTCTATCACAGAGCCCACTAAGGTAGATGAAGCATTTCTGGAGCTTGAGTGGATTCAAGCTATGCAAGAAGAATTACATCAGTTCGAGCTCAACAACGTCTGGGAACTGGTCAAACGTCTAGATCCTCGCAAGCAGAACATTATTGGCACAAAGTGGATCTACCGCAACAAGCAAGATGAAAATGGCCTTGTGGTGAGGAATAAGGCATGGCTTGTAGCTCAAGGCTACACACAGGTTGAAGGAATTGACTTCAATGAAACTTTTGCACCTGTTGCTAGACTTGAGGCTATTCGCATATTACTTTCTTATGCTAACCATCATGATATTATCTTACAATAATTGGATGTGAAAAGTGCATTCCTCAATGGTAAGCTTGAGGAAGAAGTATATGTTGCTCAACCCCCAGGTTTTGAAGATCCAAAGCATCCTGACAAAGTCTTCAGACTCAATATGGCCCTGTATGGCCTCAAGCAAGCCCCTCAAGCGTGGTATGATACTTTGAAGGAATTCCTCATGAAGAAAGGCTTCAAACCCGGTTCACTCGACCCAACTCTTTTCACTAAATCTTATGATGGCGAATTGTTTGTGTGCCAAATTTATGTTGATGATATCATTTTTGGCTGTACTGACCAACGATACAGTGATGAATTTGCCTATATGATGAGTGAAGAATATCAATTGTCTATGATGGGAGAATTGAAATTCTTTTTAGGTCTTCAAATTCGTCAACAGCGCAATGGCATATTAATATCTCAGGAGAAATACCTCAAGGACATATTGAGAAAATTCGGCATGCAAGATTGTAAAGGGGTTAAAATTCCAATGCCCACAAATGGCCATCTATGCACTGATGAAAATGGTAAAGACTTCGATCAAAACGTATACCGCTTCATGATTGGCTCTTTATTGTACCTATGTGCATCTAGGCCGGATATTATGCTTAGTGTTTGCATGTGTGCCCGATTTCAAGCTACACCGAAGGAATCACACCATAAGGTTGTGAAGCATATTCTTCGATATCTAGCTCACACACCAACACTTGGATTATGGTATCCCAAGGGCTCTTCGTTTGATCTCGTTGGATATTCAGACTCTGACTATGCTGGCAATCGTGTGGACCGCAAGTCAACGTCAAGCACATGCCATTTCCTTGGACGATCTTTGGTCTGTTGGTCCTCGAAGAAACAGAACTGTGTATCACTCTCCACTACAGAAGCTGAGTACATTGCTGCTGGATCGTGCTGTGCTCAATTACTATGGATGAAGCAAACACTCAAGGACTATGGCATCAACATGAAGAATGTGCCTCTCTACTGCGACAATGAGAGTGCTATAAAGATTACTCATAACCCAGTTCAGCACTTGAAGACAAAGCACATCCAGCTTCGTCATCATTTTCTTTGTGATCATGTGTTGAAGGGCGACATCTCCATCGACCACGCAAGCACTGAAGACCAGCTGGCCGATATCTTCACTTAGCCCTTGGATGAGAAGAGATTTAGCAAGTTGCGATGTGAGCAAAATATCCTAGAATCTTCGAATGTTCTCTAAAAAGGACACACATCCTAACATTAATGCTGACTTGATGACTTAGATGCGCAACACACGAAGTAACGTTTTTCTTCAATCAATGAAGACTAACCCTCTAAGTGTGAAGAAATTAATGAAGAAATTGATTCTCAGAGCCCTACGACAATTGTACGCGGTGTCTGAAATCAGCTTTCTTATACGGTGGGTTACGCCACCAACCAAAGTTGAAAATCTTCAATTTGAGTTTTTCTTCGTTTTTAAAATTCCTTGATTTTTCAAATTCTTCAACTTTGCATTGCCTTCACTCTTTCCGGCATTGTTCTTCATTTGAATATATATATATATACATATATATATATATATGTGTGTGTGTGTGTGTGTGTGTGTGTGTGAGTTTATGTCCTCTACAGCATTCACTTATTGCTAATTCTTCAAGTTGATTTCTTCTGCTAAGTGAATGTGATCGGACCCTCCCCCCTCTATGATAAACTCAACCCAGTCTGTTCACAAATTCTTCATGTGCATTCTATCTGAAACTCGTTCAAAATCCTCACTGTGTCCTTGACAGCTGAAGAAATTGCGAACAAAACTTTTAACTTATCTTATCAAATTTTTTGGCTTTGCCGCTCAAAATCGTTCCGCATCCCACGACAATACTTATATATTCACCCACGATCCTACACGATCGCCACCTCTCAGTACGTGGGTGACACATGTCAAGAGAATGAGAAGGGCCAGGGGCACGTTCATCCAATTTCCTCGGGCGTACAGTTTTCACTCCCACTATAAATACCCCTGCCTCTTCCTCACTTTGTTTTTACTTTACTCGCTCTCACTCCCGCTCGAGCTTCCCAAACCCTAGTGCCGCCGCTACTTCATCGTCGCCGGTGAGGAAGAGCTTCACTGCCTTGACCTCGTCGCCGTCGTACTCACGCCGGTTGCGGATTTCTTCACTCCGCTACCGTCGTAGTCGTCTTCCTCTGCCAAGTTAGGGCGTGGAAGATCTGAACTGATGAACTTCACATCTACACTTCTCAGTTCGTCGTGTTCTTCATCAAGGGTAATTAAAAGTTATTTTTCTGCCCTCTTTGATTCATATGTTTTCTTGAAAATCTTCAAAGGTGTTTATTCTTCAAATCTTCACACACATGAACACCTCACATGTCATTTGTTCTTGGTTCATTTCTCTAAGCAATGATTTTCTTCAAGATTCCTAAAATTGTGTGGATTTTCAATCTATACAACTCTGGAACCTGAGACAAAGAACGCTTAGTGAAATTCTTCAAGACTCATCTGGTCAAATTCCTCAAACCTATTCTTTTTGAAAAAACTTCTGAGAACGCATATGACCTCTCCAAATTCCTCGCAACTATAATCTGTTCACAGGTACAAATGTCCGCTGCTGAATCACTAGGTTCTCATCAACTTAACTCATTTGCAGTGTTCCTCGAGGAAAAGTTGCACACTTCTTTAGAAACTTCAATTGTTCATATACCTCAGCTGAAGAAAATGGCTGACGATAAGAAGCCTTAGAAGGGTGGAAAGAGGCCTAAGGTCAATACTGCTTTCGCAATCCCTGAGGACATTTATGTTGGATACTGCACTCCTGATGAGGCAAAATTTGGCAAGGAGGACAAAAATCAGCGCAAGGTGTGCATACAGAGGATAGAGAGGAGATGGGCATGGGAATGGAGGGAGTACAGATATGTTACTCCCAAGTATATGAAGAAATTCGCACTCAACCCTCCATGCCCAAGACCTCCATTAGCACCTGGCCAATTGGCTGATCCCACTAGCCTCAAGCATGGTGAGGACTATGCTGATGAATGGGCAAAGCGCCAGGCCAAACTGGCCAAACAAGCAAAGGAAGCAGTGAGGAAATTTAATGAATATTCTGCTGCTACTGCTACCACTGCTGAGGCCTCTACTAGTAAGCCGAAGAAGGCGATGCCTAAGAAGCCTGTGCATAAGCCAAGTGCTTCACCCTCAATGCCCTCACGGCCAAGTTCCTCAGCAATGCCCTCACGACCAGATTCTTCAATGCCCTCATGGCCAATTTCTCAGACTGCTCCTCCTCCTTCAAAGTCCTCAGCTCCTCCGACAAAGTCTTCAGCTGCTCTGACCAAATCCTCTGCACCTGTGCATCTCGCCATGTGCCAAAGGACTATAGGCATCTCAATTGCCTCAGGAGCATCTGCAAGTTCCTCAGCTGGCCCCTCTCTGCTGAAGAAAAAGGCCACGACTGGACGAGGCCTTCGACCAAGTCCTCACAAGAAGCAGGTCGCCTTCCAAGTGCCCTCTTATGACGATGAGTCTGATGATGAAGAACTTGCCAAAATCATCAAAGACAGGCAGGCCAGGGCCGCCAGAGCCAAAGGCAGCAATATGCCACTGCTATTGGATCCAAAGTTGATCCTCGACTTCATTGACCTATGGCACAAGGACCCTCACACGCCTTTGCCAGAGATGAACCTCACTCCTGGTCAAAGTCATGTTCTGACTGCCTTCATCAGGGAAGAGAAGTGGAAATTTGAAGAAGGCAGAAGGCTGAAGAAAGCGCAGTACAAGAAGCAGCACTACCTCAAGGACAATGTCCTCACTCTTACCCCTGATAAACTCGTTGCCTTGCAAGCTGAGATCAAGCAACTGAGTGATGAATTCAATCGCTACTATGCTAATTGGAAGGGTGCCAAGGTCTGATTCATCAAGTTGATGAAGACTTTCACTTCAAGTGCTACTGCTCCTGTGCACATTGAAGTTACTCCGGCTGAAGCATCTGCTCAGCCTACTGAAGAACATGCTAGCACCACTGATGACAATCAGGCTACTGAAGAAAATGAAAGTACCAGGGCTGATGACTGCGTTCCAGCCGCTGAAGAAATTGCCAGGGCATCCACTAGTGGTGCGCCTGAAGAAAGTGAAGAAGTCAGGGCAACTGTATCAGTTGCGCCTGAAGAAACTGCACCAAATTCCTCTGCTCCTCCTGCGCCTACACCAACTCGGATCCTTCCATCTGCATCAGATGCGAAGAAGACCAAGGCTGCAGAGCGTGCAGCTGTGAAGAAAAGGAAGGCATCAACTTTATCAGATTCTTCAACTCCGAAGAAGATGAAGCCTTTGACAAGCTCATTTCACAACCCAATTGATGTTGTTGTTGTCTCATTCATGCCATCAAAGGACCTTGTTCCTTTTGGTGAAGATTATGTGATTCCAAGCGAATCCGATGAAGAGAATCCTTTTGTTGCTTCGTCAGAGCGGTTGGATGAAGAAATTGAAGTGGATGAAATCCCTTCAACACCAGTTGTCTCCTCGCATATGCCTCAGTTCACTACTAAAGAGGCCGTCGTTGAAGAAATGGAAGTTGAGGATGTGGACATTGGTTGTACCACACTTGTGCTAAATGATGACTTTTGGGAAAGTCAGCACCCCAACTCTCCAATGTTCACTCCACTTCAAGCAATTCCTCAGTCCCCTGCTGCTACTGAAGTACAAATGGGATCTGAAGAACCTCATGCAACCCCATCTATCCATGAAGATATTCCAGCCACTAGTGTTGAAGAAATTGTAAATGAAGAATTGAACACCCAGGCTGCAGTTGAAGAAGAGCCTCAAATTCCTCAGTATGTGGATCCTGAGATTGTGATTCCTGAGGTGGTCATGCAATTCACTGACACTCCTCAGCCCAAGCCAAAGGATCCCTTCTCAAAGAAGCAAAAATTCAAGGCTGATGACTTCTTCGGCGAGCATGTGTTCTTCACTGATTTCAACCCTTATGACAATGCTCGTCTTAGAAGGAAGCGCTTCTGGACTGCCAGCCAGGCCAATTTCTATTCTTATCTGCTCTTCAACAAGGACAAACTCTTCGACCACGAGCATATTCCTCACGTGGACATGGAATCAATGCCTTGCTTCTCTCAAGTCCTCAGTATGCTTCATGATGCAGGCTTGCTCAACTTTTGCTCAGACATAGTTGATTGGAATGAAGAGCTCATTCTTTAGTTCTACGCAACGCTACATATCACAGGTGATGCTGATGGTATCAACTCTTGGGTGTTGGACTGGATGACCAAAAACACTCACTACAAGGCACCGGCCTCTGAATTGCTTCATGCCCTGCCAATTAGTCCTCCACCTGAAGGTGCTCGTTGTAGGTACGAAGAGCTTGAACTCACTGCTCATTACATGCAAGTGCTCATGAAGCCTCTGAAGCTTGGTCAAGCCCCAAGGACCAAATTCCTTGTGAAGGAATTGTTGTATGTGCCAAGAACCATCTATCGCGTCATCACGAAGACTATGAATCCCATTAAAGGCCACGACTCATCTGATGAGGAAATTGTTGGCATCATGAAGAATATGCTATTCAACATCATGCATGGCATCCCTATCAATTATCATGATTTCTTCATGAGGACTCTGGCAAATGTTGCCCTTTCACTATTTGAGTTGAAGCCTTATGCTCCTTGGATTATGAGATTCCTCAGAACAAGGTCTTCACTCAACTACAAAGCTGACTTTTGGAATCACCTCAGCTACTTGCCCCCGATTGAAGTCCTCAAGCGGACATATTCCTCAGCTGATGAGAAGGGCAAGGCACCAGCTGTTATCGATGAAGGTATTCGTCCATTGGATGGTCAGTTCCGCAAAGCTGCATCTTATTCCACCAATGATGACTCTGCCACTCATGATTCTGCTGCCAATGCATCAAGCCAAATCCTCGAGCCACTACTCCTCGTGTGATGACTGACCGTGAGCTGCTTCTTAGTCTTCACCAGAAGGTGGATCAAAACCACAAATGGGTTAAGCGTCAGTTTGGCTCTATTCTTCACAACATGACTTCTACACATAATGTAGTGAAGAAAAACCATTACTACCTCCATGAGGTTTTTAATTGCACCTAGGCTATTCTGTCACATCTCTATCGTGAAGAAGATCTGAAGCAAACGGGCTTCAAGGAAGATTTTGATTGGTCTGCTCCTCCACCGAAGAAATTCAAGAAGGTCAAGGTTCCTTCCTTGGTCGCAAGTTCATATTCCTCATCACGCGACACGGACGAGTTTGAAGACTTGGACGACACTGCGGCAGGCCCTACAACGACTCAAGACCCCACCAATGCTAGCGCTCCTCCATCTACATGATATTCTTCAGGGGCGTTAGTCCTCATTTTCAACCCTTTTGGTCATTCGATGACAAAGGGGGAGAAATTTGAGTTAGTCTTCAAGCGGGTCTATCTTATATGGGCATTTTTTCTAAGATACAACTCTCGTTCTTCTGATGACTTTGCTGGATCGAGTTGTAATCTTAAACTCTATGGTGGCCTGATACTTTTGCTGAGTTCTTCTGCATGCCTATTCCTCATTAATGTCAATGCACGCATGCTGAATTACATCAGTCACCATATTTCATCATGCATTTCAAATTCTTCATACTATATGTTAAATGCGTGTATGAATTACAAGATATAGGGGGAGATCTCCATGATTATACTCTTCAAGTGTGCATTGCTTCAAAAGCAAATTCCTCACTCTGCACATCTTCATGGGGAGTTCTTCTATATCTTGCAATCAAGTTCCTCAATATCAGTATTTACACTTCATATGTTTATCCCCGTTGAAAACTTAACCTATATTGTCATCAATCACCAAAAAGGGGGAGATTGTAAGTGCATCTGGTGCCCCTTAGTGATTTTGGTGTATTGAAGACTTATAGGTTAAGGGACTGATGCGTTTGTGAGTGTACACAGGTCTATAAGTCTATGAGGAGTTTGATATTTACACAGAAAGTCGACCCCTAAAAATGAAGTTCTTCAACTGAAGACTTTGGATTTCTGAGGACTTTCTGAAGACTTTGAAAGTGAAGAAATTGGTGTGACCTTGAAGACTTAGCAATCATTCGAGGAACATGAAGCGTGAAGACTTTTTTTCGTAGTTTCATTTTCTCTTTCTTGAGTCATAGGAAACACCATACTATTAAAGGGGGTCAAGGAAATACTAAGGAAAATTTTCCATGTGGTGCTCAACTCAAAATCCTACACCTACCAATCCCTTCGAGTGAAGCCATTGGAAATCTCATACAGTTCAGTCAATTTCTTCAGTAACAGAGACGAAGTTCTTTTGGTTGCTGAGAAATTTGTTCTGACTGAGGAGTTAGGAATTCGCCAGTGCGAATTGCCTACACAGTGAGGAACATGATAGCCCTAAGGAATTTGAGAGTCAAACTTCCGACCATTGCTGTGCTATACGCCAGCTGTCCCAAAATATCTACCCACCTAACGGTCATATCGTTAAAGGGCATTTATGTCTTATCATGTCGGGCTGCTCCCTGGGCTATAAATAGACGCCCCCTACAACCACTAGTGGGTTGGCTGCTCTGAGAGAAACTGACACTTGTCATTCAAGAGCATCCCATCCTCCGAGGACTTTGAGCGAAAATCATCAAGTGAGGAAAACCCAAACCCAACACACCTACAAACCCAAAGTGATTGAGCATCACTGAAGAGATTGATCCTACGTGGATCTGATGATTGTTACCTTTGAAGACTGTGCTTCTTCCAGACGGTTAGGCATCATGGTCTAGAGCATCCAAGAGGAATTGTGGATCGCCAAGTGACCGAGTCTGTGAAGGTTTGGAAATCACCTGAAGACTTACCACAAGTGATTGGACGAGGTCTGTGTGACCTTAGTTCAAGGAGAATACGGTGAGGACTAGGTATCCTGGACTGTGTGTTCAGGACTAGGTGTCCAGGCCTGTGTGTCCTCGAGTTTAAATACTCAGCCGCTCCAACCAGACATACAACTGAGACAGCAGTTGGAACTGGTCTACCAAATCATTGTCTTCACCAAGCTTACTGGTTCTGTTTCCTCAACTCTTTCATTTCCTCATTTTAGTTGTTGTGTGCCTGTTCATATCTATTTGAAGACATTGACTAAAGACTTTCTCAATCTCCTCTGTTCAATTTCTTTAGTCTGTCCGTCTTCATCCCGTGTTTACGCTTTTTGTACTCTGTGCTTGTCTTCATTTCATCATGATGACTATGCTTGTGTTCTGCTATGTTTACTTTTGAGTACTTATTCTGTTGCAAGTAGTTCTTCGCTAAGGAATTTCCTCACCAGCAAATTCCTCAGTGAAGAATTCATAAAAATCGCCTATTCACCCCCCTCTAGTCGATATAACGCACTTTCACCTCCCAAAAAGCGCTATAGTTTTACGCCCTTAGCTAGGCGTAAAACAAGGATCTAAGTGTTGTCATCTTTGGTTCTAGATCCATAAAATGCCCTTATGATTGATTCATATGGTGGCCTAATTCTTGTTCTAGGAAAGTGTTACATTCCCTTTCTCAAAGGAAATTAGAACTTAATATTGCCTTCTTTCATAGCACTTGATGCACCGATAGTGCGTAAAAATGGTCTACCTAGAATAATTGGACAAGACGGATTGCAATCAATATCAAGAACAATAAAATCTATGGGCGCATAATTTCTATTTGCAAGAATAAGAACATCATTAATTCTTCCCATAGGATTTTTAATAGTAGAATCCGCTAAGTGCAAATTTAAAGAGCATTCTTCAATATCGGTAAGACCAAGCACATCACATAAAGATTTCGGAATTGTAGAAACACTAGCACCCAAGTCACACAAAGCAAAACACTCATAATTTTTAATCTTGACTTTGATAGTAGGTTCCCATTCATCATGCAATTTTCTAGGAATTGAAACTTCTAATTCCATTTTTTCTTCAAAAGCTTTCATCATGGCATCAACAATATGTTTAGTAAAAGCTTTATTTTGTTCATAGGCATGGGGTGAATTTATCATGGATTGCAACAAATAAATACAATCAATCAAATAGAAACTATCATAATTAAAATCTTTGTAATCCAAAAGAGTGGGCACATCACTAGCTAAAGTTTTGACCTCTTCAAACCCACTTTTATCAATTTTCTCAACAAGATTTTCAACCTCCGAAATATTGGGACGCCTTCTACCCAAAGTTGACTCTTCTCCAGTCCCTTTTTCATCTATATTAATTTTACTAAACAAGGAATCTATAGAAGAAACACCAATCATTTTAAGATCATTCATCACTTTTGCGAAAGAAATCACTAGAAAACGCTTTTTCTAAAAATTCTCTTTTAGCTCTAAGCATAACAGTTCTTTTCTTACTTTCATCCATGGAAACATAAAGAGCTTTAATTGATTCATCTAATTTAGGCACAAAAAATTTCATCTTGAGATTTTCCACATCATGAGCAATTCTATCAACACTTCTAGACAAATCATCAATCTTATTCAATTTTCTTCTATGGAAGTGTTGAAAACCTTTTGTGTGTTGATAAATTCTTTAATATTGCTCTCAAGATCAGATGTATTCCTATTATTATTGTAAGATTGATTTCCATAGGAATTACCATAATTATTAGAGGAATTACCAGGAAAGGGCCTAGGATTAAAATTACCTCTATAAGCATTGTTGTTGAAATTATTGCGAGAAATAAAATTCACCTCTATGGCATCACTATTTTGCTCAATCAAAGTAGACAAAGGCATATCATTAAAATCAATAGCAGCACTTTTACTAGCAACCAATTTCATAAGAGCATCAACTTTTTCACTCAAAGAAGAAATTTCTTCAACTGAATTAACGTTTCTACTAGTAGGAGCCCTTTCGGTATGCCATTGTGAATAATTTGCCATGATATTATCAAGCAATTTGGTGGCTTCACCCAAGTTAATTTCCATAAAAGTACCACCCGCGGCGGAATCTAAAAGATTATGAGAAACAAAATTCAACCCCACATAAAAAATTTGTATGATCATCCAAAGATTTAACCCATGAGTTGGGTAATTCCTTAGCATCATTTTCATCCTTTCCCAAGATTGTGCAACATGATCATGTTCAAGTTGCTTGAAATTCATGATCTGGGTTCTAAGGGAAATAATTTTTGCGGGAGGAAAATACTTAGTGATAAAAGAATCTTTGCACTTATTCCAAGAATCGAAACTATTGCGAGGCAAAGAAGAGAACCAAATTTTTGCAAAATCACGCAAAGAAAACGAAAATAATTTCATCTTGACCACATCATTGTCCACATCCTTTTTATTTTGCATATCGCATAATTCCATGAAGGTATTAAGATGGGACACGACATCCTCATTAGGAGTACCGAAAAATTGGTATTCATAACAAGATTCAGCAAAGCAGTATCAATATCACAAGTCTCCGCACTAGTGGCGGGAGGAGCAAGTGGAGTGCCAATAAAATCATTGTTGTTGGTATTTGAGAAGTCACATAGTTTGGTGTTCTCTTGAGTCATGATGACCACACAACAATATTGCACTCAAAAACAGATCCGGCAAGAAAACGGCAAACGGAAAAAGAGAGGCGAGTAAAACGGCAAATTTTTGTGAAGTGGGGGAGAGGAAAACGAGAGGTAAATAATGTAAATTGCAAGGAGATGAGATTTGTGATTAGGAACCTGGTTATGTTGAAGATACTTCCTCAGCAACGGTGCTAGAAATTGGTACGTTGACAGGAGAATATCTGGACGTGATCCTCCCCGACAACGACGCCAAAAATTCCATTTGATCTCGCTTGAAGCTACGTCGGTATTTCCCCAAAGAGGAATGGATGATGCAGCCCAGCGGCGGTAGGTATTTCCCTCAAATATGAAACCAAGGTCATCGAATCAGTAGGAGAACCAAGCAACACAATGTAAACAGCCCCTGCAGACAAATAACAACACCTCCGAACACGATGTGTTAAAGGGGTTGACAATCCCTTTCGGGGTACGACGCCTCAAGATAGGCAAAGGGCGTGAGGTAAATTTGTAGATGGGATAAATAGATCGCGGAACAAATAAATTTCAGCAAGGTATTTTTGTATTTTTTGGTTTAATAGATCTGAAAATAAACGCAAGGAAAAAGTAGATGGCAAGGCAAATATATGAGAAAGAAGACCCCGGGGCCGTAGGTTTCACTAGTGGCTTCTCTCGAGAAAAATAGCAAACGGTGGGTGAACAAATTATTGTTGGGCAATTGATAGAACTTCAAATAATCATGACGATATCTAGGCAATGATTATTACATAGGCATCACGTCCAAGCTTAGTAGACCGACTCCTGCCTGCATATACTACTATTACTCCACACATCAACCGCTATCAGCATGCATCTAGTGTATTAAGTTCATGGAAAAACGGAGTAATGCAATAAGAATGATGACATGATCTAGACAAGATCCGTTTATTTATTGCGGCAGATATGGATCTCGTCTTTTTATCCTTAGTAGCAACAATAGATACGTGTCGGTTCCCTTTCTGTCACTGAGATCAAGCATCGTAACATCAAACCCACTATCGGGCACCTCTTCCCATTGCAAGATAAATAAATCAAGTTGGCCAAACAAAACCCAAATATCGGAGAAGAAATACGAGGCTATAAGCGATCACGCATATAAGAGATCAAAGAACTCAAATAACTTTCATGGATATAATAAGATATAACTGGTCATAAACTCGAAGTTCATCAGATCCCAACACACACACCGCCAAAGGACTTACATCATATGGATCTCCAAGAGACCATTGTATTGATAATCAAGAGAGAGAGAGGAATCCATCTAGCTACTAACTACGGACCCGGAGGTCTACAAAGAACTACTCACGCATCATCGGAGAGGCACCAATGGAAGTGGTGAACCCCTCCGTGATGGTGTCTAGATTGGATCTCGTGGTTCTGGACTCTGCGGCGGCTGGATGAAAATTTCGTCGACTCCCCTATGGTTTCTAGAATATTGGGGTATTATAGAGCAAAGAGTCTGTCCAGGGGCACCCGAGCTGGGCACAACCCACCAGGGCGCGCCTGGGCCTCCTGGCGCGCCCTGGTGGGTTGTCCCCTCCTCGGGACTCCCCCCAGGTGCAACCAGGGCCCAACGTCTTCCTTCTGGTCCATAAAAAATCATTGTAAATATGTGTGGCATTTGTACTCCGTCTGATATTGATTTCCTGCAATGTAAAAAACATGCAGAAAACAGCAACTGGCACTTGGCATTATGTCAATAGGTTAGTACCAAAAAACGGTATAAAATGACTATATAATGATTACAAAACATCCAAGATTGATAATAAAACAACATGGAATAATCAAAAATTATAGATACGTTGGAGATGTATCAGACCGTGACAGATTTGGATTGTGACATTTGGGACCCACGAGTAAAAAGCCTATCCAAGGTGGTGTCGACTTAATTACTAGTCAACAAATGATTTTGCCTACTAGCCATTGGATTGACATCCAACATCTGTCGTGTATCTTCTATCTCTTGTCTTCTCCCTCCAGCAGCCCAAACCAAACAACCCCGTCAGTTCCGCCTACTCCCGCCTCCCACGGCTGGATGCACCTCCGCCGCCCTACCATCCCCTCAAATGTTGGTTAGTCCATGCCTCTATTCTCCCACACATCCTGTTATTCTCCGGCGACATCAGCCCCAACACGCACCCGCACCTGAACCAGTAAACCCTCGTACTCCCCTCCGCCTGTGACTAGACTGACGCATCTTCCACGGCTCATGTTCGTTCTGCCCGAGGCCTCGCCATCATCCTCCGCCTTGGTTCGCTCCCCGTTCTCGGTGCACCGCCGTCTGGCGTTGTCAATGTCGTCAACAACCGAGAGGAACAAGGAAATGACTATATGTGGAGAGGATGACAATAGGGACCCACCAGGGTCATGGCAGTATGCAAGCAAGTGCCTCATTATTACATGCACAAAAATGGCTCCTCCTAATGGTTGGACATCTGGGCCCCATGCCATTGTAAACGTAGTAAGTAAACGAGAGAATTACACAATGAGCGGGTGACACCAGGGACCCAACAGGTCTCGCAGTTGTTTTTTTTATGAACAAGCAGTTGTTATTTATACTAGTTTTAGAGATGGATCAGGGTAACAATGGGGTTGTGCAGGGGCTGTGGCCCGTCTAGCCAGGGTTTTATTTTATGTTAACCACATGATGAGCCCAATTGTGTTTTTTTCTTGCTGAAAATGGATAGCCCAGTTCTACTTTTTTTAAAGAAATACCCAATGGAGGCCTGCTTGCTTTCTCAGCCCTGCTGGGCTACAAATCTTTCAAGACGAGAGCAATGTATTCGCTTGCCAAGAAAATGAAGTAGTAAGAAATGGGACGTAAATTTATATACACAGCAAACCGGCAATTAGTTTCAAACATCCTTTTTTATAGATTTTGACATTTCGAATTTAATTTTTTTGCGGGGAAAATTATGTTGGTTTTAAATTGATATAAATTTATTATTTTTAAATTAGTTTGAACGTGACTCGAAATTTCGGGTTTAGAAACAATTCAGACCACACCGAAATATGCAAAATTTCGTAGAATTTTTTAACTGTGGCCACAATATGGGTTGTAATGCTAACAAAAAGAATATGGGTTCCAAAAAATACTTAAGAATTAGCAATGGGCTGTAAATGGTTAGAAATAGTGGCAGATGGGTTGTATGCTATTTTCCATAGATTTGAGACTGACTTGTGCGCCTACTATAGGTTGACGCATATGCTTTCCTAAAAAGAAGGTTGACGCGCAAGCAAGGCCGTGTCAACTTAGTCAACACACGAGAGCAGTGACTATTGGATGTCCATCCAACGGCCGCCGTGCTTCTTCAATCTCCGCTCTTCCTGCTCCAGCCGCTCAAACCAACGTCGGCGGGACTACCTTGTCGGTGTACTAGAGTAGGGGTACCCTAGTATCCCGAACTTGTGCACGGGCAGTTGCAGCACCCCGCGGCAAGGCTTGCCGGGCGACCGCCAAGGTCCTCCGTGGTTCCCTTGGAGCCATTCAAGAACAAAGTATTCAAGCTCAGGAGACAAGGCCCCGGCAATAGGAGCTTGCCGGGAAGGCCAACCAAGGCATCCCAAGGAACCTGCCGCGACGCGCCACGCGTCCCGGCAAGGCAACAAGGCCCCGGCAAGAGGAGCTTGCCGAGAAGACCAACCAAGGCATCTCGAGGCCCGGTGAGCGACAAGCTTCTGGACCCGACAAGACAACGGCCGCGGCAAGGCGCTTGCCACGGCAGGCGGCCACTCTGTGCCCACGCTCCAGCGCATCCACCAACGTGTCGCTCTGGGGGCCTTTCCAGGCGCGCGTGGCGGGAAGCTGTGCAGCCAGCGGTGCGCGGTGGCATGCGAAGCTGACAAGATCGCCATCATGGCGAGCGGTGGCGTCCCTGACGGTACTTTTCTGCACTGTTTGGGCGACGCAGACGGGCATTTAATGCCCTTGTCCCCTACCGTCAGGGTTAGGTAGGGTGCACTGTACAAGTAACTGTACCAACCACCTCTCTTTTTACATTTGTACCCTTGTTTACGTTGCCACCTGTCGGTGACCCCTTGAGCATATAAAAGGAGGCCCATGCACAACGTAGAGGGGGTTCGACTCATTCAGAAGCCAGAGAAATACTTAGCTCACTCTCGAGCAAGAACATAATAGAATCAGACAAGCAGCAGTAGGAGTATTATCTCTCCGGAGAGCTCCGAAGCTGGGTAAACTGCTCGTGTGCTTTGCCTCGATCTGCTCTTCGTGCGACCTCTGCCCCCCGCCGAACCGAAAGGGGCTCGGTCCGCCGGCCCCATAGGTGTTCGTGGATCAGTTTCCCCGACATCTTTGGCGCGCCAGGTAGGGGGCGTCGAGCTTGCGTGAACCTGATCCGGCGTTCACACGAGCTAGATCTTCATTTTTCTTCATCAACATGCCACCGAAGAAGAAGGCTTTGGAGACAGTTGTTCCGTCCACGTCGATCTCACCGCCACCAGAGCAAACGGGTGGTGGGGTAGACGTCGGCGGAAGGACGGACGTCGACGAGGAAGCTCATGACGCTGCCAGGTCCAAGGGCAAGGCGGCGCAGACTTCGACGTCCGCGCTTGTTCCGCGCCCATCTCAGGAGGTGCAGGACCGACAACGTCATGGTACTCGCAGTACCATACGTTTGTTGGGCCAAAATCAAGCTGGTGGATCCCGGGGCGCTCAAGACTAGCATGCACGCCAGCGTACCAGCACGAGCGAGACACGGTCGCCCGGACGGGATAATGCTCCTTCTAACATAGTTAGAAGTCCGAGCACGTCCCGCTCCTCGCGCCGTCCGCCACTGCCACCCATCACTCCGGCAGAAGCTTTGGCGCGAGCTCAACTGCTCCTGGATTACCCTCCAACGTCGGACAAGATCGACGAATGGAGGGACACCATTCAGAGTCTCATCGGCTACGCCAACGGCAACACTCCACGGCAGCCGAGCGCATTGCTGCCGCGGCAGGGTTGCCAGGCGCAAGCCGGTGGCGACGAAACTGGTGGAGGTGCAACCACCGTGCACTCTCCGCCCCGAAGGCCAAGATCGCCGACTCATCGGATCCACCTCGACAGCGACTCGTCGCGATCAGCGCCAAGTTCTTCACGATCGACAGCAAGAAGACGCTCGTACTCGCATCGAGCGCCGAAGAGAAGCGCGACGTCAATCCGACAAGCGCGCTGGGCCTTCTGTTGACATGCATGCGCCAGGGGAACCAGGCGATCTGCCATACGCGGTAGGTTGCCCTGCGTTCACTGGTGAGCTGCGGCAAGTCCAGTGGCCCAGCACGAAGAACTTCAAGCCAGACGTACCGGAGAAGTACGACGGCAAGACGCATCCGTCGGAGTTCCTCAGCATCTACACTATTGCGGTGCAGGCTGCCGGGGGACGGGACGACAAGATCCTTGCCAACTACTTCCCGCTGGTGCTCAAGCCCAATGTCAGATCCTGGCTCATGCACTTGCCGGACAACTCCATATCCTCTTGGGCCGATCTATGCCATCATTTTGTCGGTGCCTTCACAGGCGGCCACAAGCCTCATGGCCAAGAAAGTGACCTTCATCTGCTCGCCCAGAAGGAAGGAGAGCCCCTGCGCAAGTACATTCAGAGATTTAGCAGCGTACAGCACAACATCCCAGACGTCCACCCTGCCGCGGTGATCAGCGCGTTCCATCAGAACGTGCGAAACCGCAGGATGCGGGAGGAAATGGTGATGTGCAAGATCAGAGACGTCAGTGAGCTATATGCCTTGGCTGACAAGTGTGCACGTGCTGAGGAAGGGAGGAGACTCCCCGGAGAGAACATAGGAGCAGGAGGATCTGATAGTGAGGATGCAGCCCCGGCAAGGAAGAACTGGCGGCTAAATAACAGGAAGAAGAAAGGCAAAGAGGTGCTAGTTGTTGAGCAGTCCGGCAACGGTGGTGGCGCCAAGAAGGCCAAAGCTGGTGACTCCGGCAAGGAGATTACCGCAGAGGCTGTGGCGGTCGCCGATAAGCAGGATGGCACCAACAAGCAGTATTGCAAGATCCACCGCACCAAGGGCCACGATCTCCAGAGCTGCAAGAAAGTCGAGCAGCTTGTTGAGCAACAGAAAGCTGAATACGAGCGGCGCGACAAGGAGAAGGCCCAGGAAGGTGCTGGAGGATCCGGCAAGAAACGTCCCGGCCGAGGAGGATGCCGCGGCAAGGCCAAGCAGTGGCAAGGAGACAGACCTCCTCACGGCCGCGACAAGGATGAAGATGATGACGACGATGAAGACACAGATGATGAGGAGACTGATGAGCAGGAGTTCCAGAAAGCCACAGAGGTCATGTGTGTTGACGGTGGTGCTTCTCTGCATACTTCGCACCGCCAGCTCAAGCAGTGGGTGCGGGAAGTTAATGCAGCAGAACCACCCGTCGAGTCACGCAAGCCTCTGAAATGGTCCAGCACGCCTATCATCTTTGATATTGAGGACCACCCTGATCGCATAACTGCGGTCGGGTGCTTGCCGATGTTGGTTTCACCAACTATCCGCAACCTCAAGGTCACTAAGATGCTAGTTGACGGCGGGGCCGGCTTGAACCTGATCTCCTCCGCGGTACTCCAGAAACTCCAGATCCCTGATAGCGAGCTCGAAGAGACCGGCACGTTCCAAGGAATCAATCCGGGAAGGAGCAAGCCGAAGGGAAAGATCACGTTGCCGGTAACATTTGGCAGCGAGTTGAACTTCAGGACTGAGAGGGTCACTTTTGACGTTGCTGACTTTCCGTTGCCTTACAATGGGATACTTGGCCGACCAGCACTCGCCAAGTTCATGGCAGCCTCTCACTATGCATACAATGTTTTGAAGATGCCAGGCCCGATAAGTGTAATCTCTGTCCCTGGCGACAAGAAGGATGCCCTTATCTGCGCCGACAAGATCTACCGGGAAGCAGCAGCCACAGCAGATTGCCAATCACTTGCCGCTGAAGCTCCCGGGGCGAAGAAGAAGACCAAGTCCGGCAAGAGTTCTGATGCCCACTCCGGCAAGCGCACCTCTTCGGAGTGCTGCGCTACCGTCGAGGACGCACCATCGAGCTCCACCGGCAAGTGTAAGAAGGCAATGGCAGCTCCACCTGAGACCAAGAAGGTGTCCGCCAAGTAGGACGGCACTGGTGGTACCTTCACCATCAGTGCCACTCTTGACCCTAAATAGGAAAGTGCGCTCGTTGCTTTCCTGCGGGCGAATGTCGACGTGTTTGCGTGGCAACCGTCTGACATCCCCGGTGTTCCCAGGAAAGTAATTGAGCACCACCTTGCCATCTATCCTCATGCACGGCCCGTCAAGCAGAAAGTCAGGAAACAGGCAGTGGAGCGCCAAGAATTCATCGCAGAAGAAATCAAGAAGTTGAAAGCAGCAGGCCTTGTCAGAGGAGTGCTCCATCCCATGTGGTTGGCCAATCCTGTAGTCGTGCGCAAGGCAAACGGGAAATGGAGGCTTTGTATCGACTTCACTGATGTCAATAAAGCTTGTCCCAAAGACCCATTTCCCTTGCCGCGCATCGATCAGATCGTTGACTCCACGGCCGGATGTGATTTGCTCTCATTTCTTGATGCATACTCAGGATACCATCAGATCTTCATGGCAGAAGAGGATGAGGAGAAGACCGCATTCATCACCCCGTGTGGCACGTACTGTTTCGTACGGATGCCTTTCGGTTTAAAGAATGCTGGTTCAACATTTGCAAGGGTAGTCCACCATGCTTTTGAGCCGCAGATGCACAGAAATGTGGAAGCCTACATGGGTGACATAGTGGTCAAGAGCAAGGACAGGGCGACCCTGATTCAAGATTTAGATGAAACATTTGCAAATCTGCGCAAGATCAACCTCAAGCTTAACCCCGAGAAGTGTGTATTTGGAGTCCCTTCCGGCAAGCTTCTCGGGTTCTTTGTGTCTCAGCGGGGAATTGAAGCCAATCCCGACAAGATAAAGGCCATTGAGCAGATCGAAGCACCGAAGCGCGTCAAGGATGTGCGAAGGCTTGCCGGTTGCATGGCTGCTCTCAGCAGGTTTATCTCTAGGTCTGCTGAGCGTGCCCTGCCATTTTTCAAAATATTGAAAAAGGCAGGTCCAATGAAATGGACTCCAGAGGCGGAGGCTGCGCTGCAGGACTTGAAGAGATACCTGTCCTCCACTCCAACACTTGTCGCACCTAAACCACAAGAGAAGTTGTTGCTGTATATAGCGGCAACCAATCAAGTGGTTAGTGATGCGTTAGTGGCAGAGAGGGAGGCAGATGACGAGCCAGCAACCACGGCAGACACATCCAGCGACAAGCAGGGGGCTTTGCCGACAAGCTCTGGTCCCGACAAGGATGGATCTGCGCAGGAGCATGACAAGATGCAGAAGAGAATGGTGCAGCGCCCAGTTTACTTTGTCAGTTCCCTTCTGCAGGGGGCTAGATCAAGGTACTCTGGTGTGCAGAAATTGCTTTTCGGCCTTCTCATGGCCTCGAGAAAGTTGCGCCATTACTTCCAAGCACATGAGATCACAGTTGTCACTCGCTTTCCGTTGAAGAGGATACTGCAAAATCCAGAAGCAACAGGCAGAATTGTCAACTGGGCATTAGAACTGTCAAGCTTTGGCCTCAAGTTTGAAAGTACTTCAACTATCCAAGGCAGAGCACTGGCAGAGTTCATAGCAGAGTGGACGCCAACACAAGATGAAGAAACTCCAGAGACGAGCATCCCCGTCAAGGAAGCGAGCAAAGAGTGGCTGATGTACTTTGATGGTGCCTTCTCGCTGCAAGGCGCCGGTGCGGGCGTGCTGCTTGTCGCACCCACCGGAGAGCACCTCAAGTACGTAGTCCAGATGCACTTTCCCAAGGAGCAAGCAACCAACAATACTGCAGAGTATGAAGGATTGCTTGCCGGTCTCAGGATCGCAGCAGACCTTGGGATCAAGAAGCTCATTGTCAGGGGTGACTCACAGCTTGTCGTCCGCCAAGTAAACAAGAACTATCAAAGTCCATTGATGGAAGCATACGTTGATGAAGTGAGGAAGCTAGAAGAGCACTTTGACGGCCTATAGATGGAACATGTTCCAAGAGCTCAGAATGACATAGCTGATGGCCTGTCGAAGTGCGCCGCACTAAAGTTACCTGTGGAACCAGGGATCTTTGTGCTCAAGCTAACTCAACCATCTGTAACGCCATCAATTGGACAGAGCAAGAAGAGGAAGTTGGTTTCTGGCGACTACTTTCCGGCAAGGCTCCCCGAAGCCGTCGTCAAGAAGGTCCCCAAGATCAATAGCAAGGATGCTGAGGAGCAGTCTGCTCCGGCAAGCCTTATGGTTTGTTCCGTCGCAGCAGACGCTCCCGACAAGCTTTGCTCCGGCAAGCTTGCCGGGGAACATCAAGCTCCGGTAGAGCCGCAGGTTCTCGCCGTAGAAGCGGGTGTTCCCGCAGCAGCAGATGTGCCTTTAGTCCTTGTTGTCGAGCCACAAGCTCCAGCATGGGCACAGCAGATTGTCCATTTCCTTCAGACAGGAGAACTTCCCGAAGAGCAAGAAGAAGCGGAAAAAGTAGCCCGGCAGTCAAGTATGTACCAGTTTGTCGATAGCATACTGTACAGAAGAAGACTCAACGGTGTGAAATTGAAGTGTATTTGCCGGGAAGACGGACAAAAGCTGTTGGCAGAGATACATGGAGGCATATGTGGTCACCACATTGGCGCAAGAGCACTTGTCGGCAAAGCGTTCCGGCAAGGTTTCTTTTGGCCGACAGCCCTCCAGGATGCAATTGCACAAGTAACCAAGTGTGAAGCGTGCCAGTTCCATTCCAAACAGATACACCAGCCAGCTCAAGCTCTCCAGACGATCCCTTTATCCTGGCCATTTTCGGTCTGGGGGCTCGACATCCTCGGCCCCTTTCCCCGAGCTGTCGGGGGCTTTGAGTACTTGTACGTTGCAATCGACAAGTTCATGAAGTGGCCGGAGGTGGAACCAGTGAGGAAGGTGACAGCACAGTCAGCAGTCAAGTACTTCAGGTCGATTGTTTGCCGTTTCGGGATCCCTAACAGGATCATCACCGACAACGGCACACAATACACGAGCCGCACCTTCATGCAGTACGTCCAAGATCTTGGCGCCAAGGTCTGCTTCACTTCTGTTGCTCATCTGAGAAGCAACGGTCAAGCGGAGAGGGCAAATGCTGAAGTGCTGCGCGTGCTCAAGACCAGGACTTTCGACAGGCTGCGCAAGTGCGGAAGAAACTGGATCGAGGAGCTGCCGGTGGTTCTTTGGTCAATCAGGACGACGCCAAATCGAGCCACTGGCCAGACACCTTGCGCTCTAGTCTATGGAGCGGAGGCAGTTCTCCCCATGGAACTCATATACGGGTCACCTCGAGTGCTCGCTTATGATGAGCTTGAGCAAGAGCAGCTGCGACAAGATGACGCACTGCTCCTTGAGGAGGATCGTCTTCAGGCTGCTGTACGAGCTGCTCGATACCAGCAAGCTTTGCGCCGCTACCATAGCCGCAAAGTTAAAGCCAGAAGCTTCGAGGAAGGCGACCTTGTTCTTCGGCGCGTTCAGTCCGCCAAGAATTCCAACAAGTTGACGCCGAAGTGGGAAGGCCCTTATCGGGTGAAACGAGTCACTAGGCCCGGCGCTGTCCGCCTTGAGACCGAAGATGGCATTCCGGTGAGCAACTCCTGGAACATTGAGCATCTTCGTAAGTTTTACCCATAGGGCGCGGTTGCCGGAACCTGCTCCAGCAACCAACTTTTGTACAAGTCTTGCCGATGTTGCATGTAATCCTTTGTACAAAGCCGAGCGCAGATCCCGTGCATAAGTAAAGCTCATGTGCTCCGCACATCTTGTCAATTTCATGCATTATATTCTTTCTTGCATGCATTATCTGACACTTTGTGCAGCACCTGCCCCCGGTAAGCAATAACGAGCCGTAAGGCTCCATATCGTTATTTTCTCTTCTTTCTTTTTCTCAAAGGAAGGAAGATTCCCTCGCGCACAAGTTTGCTGGGGGGGGGAGAAGATAATTATGTGGAACAGGCGGCGTTCAAGAAAGTTTCGCCTTGACGGAAACCTTGCCAGGAAGCGAACGGCAGAAAAGCTAAGTTGCCAAAGTTTGAGAAAATAGTTTTAATTTTTAAGTTATCTTCCTCGAACGACCGTGCTTTGTATGGAAAACCTGTGCGCGGAGGAACCAACTCGTAGCTAGTTGCGCCCTTACTTTGTTTCGAGTCCGCTCAACAACTTAAGTGTGCTGCATCTAGCCGCGACAAGGTTTCTTGTCGGAAGCGGCACCGCCAGCAGGCTGCTGACGTCCCGCACTCAGCGCTCGCGGCTCGGGTGCCTGCGCCGACAAGTCCCCTAAAAGCGTAGGGTAAAAACATACAAAGGAAGGAATCTAGTAAAGGAAATAACGTAGCAATTGATACCAGAAATAGAGTTATATTACAAAATAACTTGTCGCAGCTCTAACAGATTGATCTTATAATATGGCTAGCAGCGACAAGGAGAAAGATGAAAACGGGCGGCCTATTCTACACAATCGCCCTCAACCCTCTTGATCTCGCTCACCTTGTCCACAATGGGTGCGACAAGGCCTTGAGTGCATCCAGATCGGCGTCAGGCGGCAAGGACTTGAGGACGTTGGTGAGGTTGAGGCCTGGGTTGCGGAAGGCCACCTTCATCAGCACCTTCTGGAGAGCCCCCGCGCAAATCTTGCGCGACTCGTCGGCCAGCTGCTTTGGGATCCTTTCCCGGAGTCGCTGGAGTGACGTCGCCACGCCCTTGAAGAACAGGCTGAGCTTGGCGCTGGGTTGGAGATGCTCGTCGGAGGGATACCCAAAGTCCTCCATCCCCAGCTGCGCCAGCTCCCCGTCGATGACTGCAGCGATATTCACCAGACCCTCGGTCCAGTGCTCCACAGTCTCTCTAAATGAGTTTTGGGTAACGGCGATGCTCGCCAGCAGCGCCTTGTCGGCCTTGATCTTCTCCGACAAGGTCACCTCTCGCTCCTTGGCGTCGTCCAGCGTCTGAGTCAGCGTAGCCAGCTTCAATTCGAAATCCGCGTTGGAGTCCTTGGTGGCGCTGAGCTCCTTGCCCCTCTCAGCGAGAAGACCCTGTAGCTCGCCATGGGCGGCAGCATCCTTCTCGCGCTCGCGCTTGAGCGCGGCAAGCTCCTCGCCGTTCTTCCTGATATTGGCCTCCAGCTGCGCCACCTTCGCCTCCAGCTCTTTCTTGGCGGCCTCTGCAGCTGCGGCAGCATCCTTTGCTTCCTTGAGCGCCCCACCAATCGCTTGCTCGCGCTCGGCAAGCTCCTCCTCGTAGCTGTCAAGGTTGGCCTTTCGCTGCACCAACTCGCCTTCTCGCGCGGACTGCTTCTCGGCAGCGAGCCTTTGCTCCTCCTCAGCTTCGGCCTTCTCGAGAAGGAAGGCTGTACGCTCCTCGGCGAGTCGCTCCCGCTCCTGTGCCAGGGACCGGAGAGCTTCTTGATTGAGGCCCCGGAGCTCCTCTGCGCGTTTCTCCATATCGACTCCCGCCTTCGCGACAAGCGCTTCCCGGGAAGCCAGCTTGGCTTGTCGTGCGCGGTAGAGTGACAGCAGCTTCCGCAGCAGCTGCTCCTCCTCAGGCTCGCCACTGCTGCTGCTTGGCGCATCGACCAACGACAGCCCGGTGGAGGCGAGCAGCTCCTCATCGAAAGTTTCTCCTTCGACCGGTGCCCTGGAGCTCGATGCCCAGGGGAGCTTGATGAAGATGTCGTCGCCGGCCTTCAAGTAGGCGCCGGGCTGGGGCTCTTCGGAGCCTGGCTCCGCGGCAGCGGCGGAGGGATCAGCGGTCGGCACAGCGCCTGGCGCTCCTGCGGCCTTAGGGCCGTCAGTGCGATCGCCCGACCCCTCGCCAGCCTCTGCGGCGGCAGCCTTGGCGGCCTCTTCGCCGGCGGGCTCATCAGCACCGGCCCTTTCTTCGTTGACGGCGGTGTCATCGTTTCTGCCACGCGCGCCTTCCTCGCCGGCATCCTTAGTCTCCATTGGCTCCGCAGCAGATGGATCTGAAGAACGAAGAAGGGAGAAAAGTCAAGCAAAAATTCAGGAAAGGGAATTCAGAAGAAAAAGAGCCCAAGGGAAGTTTTCAGGCAAGGAGATTACCTGTGCTAGGATCTGCGGTCACGGTCTCGACCGCCGGAGGATCACTGGTGCCATCCCTTGCCGGAGAACTGTCCCTTGCCGGGGAGTCCTCCCTTGCCGGAGAGCGCTCCCTTGCCGGGGACTCCTCCCTTGGCGGCGTAGTTGAAGCGGATGGCACTTCGGGGGCGGCTTCCGGACCCTCCTAGTGAGGCTGTTCTGCTCCTACACAAATCAACAAGCAAGATATCAGTAGAGAAAAGAGCGCCCATGCGCGCCCGACAGCAGGAAGTAAACTACAAACTTACGCTGGGGGGTGCACTAGGGGCTGCTCTGGGGAGTAGTTGCCGGGTCCTTCAAGGTGGTCTCAGATGCACCACCTGCCGACACGGTGGGATCATCTTCGATGACAATCACCGGGGCCTTGTCTCTCTTCGCTGCTCTCTGGGCCAGCGTCCTAAAAAGGAATGGGTTCAGATTGAAGCAAGTCAGAGACAAGATAAAAGCAACAAGAATAGAAGAACTACAAGAACGCCAAAGAAACTTACTCTTCTTCCTCCTCGTCGGAGCTGAGCGCGGAGAGATCGAAGTCTGGCTCCGCTTCGGTGCGGCGAGGCGAAGGAGTAGGATCCCTTGCCTGCTTGGCAGGGGCGGTGGTGGTGGACCGGGAAGATCCCTCTCCAGTTGCCGCAGCAGCGTGAGGCGCTCCCGCGGCAACATTGCTTGCCGCGGTAGAGCGTGTAGCGCGGCTCGGCGGCTGTTGACCCGTCTGCCGCCCCGCTACGTCAGCAGTCCTGCAAAGACGCCTTCTTGGTAGGGCCGGGGGCTCCGCCTGCGGCAAGCTGTCTGAAGGCTCGGGCTCTTCCTCGCCGGCCTCGCTCGGCTCAGCTTCAGGGCCGGCAAGATCTTCCTCACCGGCAAACTCCTCGCGCTCGGCAAGGCTTGCCGCCTCTGCCGCCTCTGCCTCCTCTACGGTGAACCCGAACGCGCCCACGGCAGCTGCTGCCGCAGCCTCCTCCGTCCTGGTGGCGATGCGCTGCAGCTCCGCGTCGGTGGTGTCACGGGTGAGGCTCTTCTGCTCGTCAGCGCGGACCGGCACTTCTTCCAAGTTGTCGAAGAACGCCCGCACGATGTCATCCACAGGCTCTTGCCAAGTTGGAACGATTCCGTGGGAATCGCACAACGGCATCATGGCGCGGATCCGGTCAAGCGATGAATTATTGCACAATGGAACGACGCTCCTCGACAAAACGAATGGGTAGTGGGGGTCGCGTTTGAACAGCTCCAGGAGCATCGCATCCAACTCCAGGACGGTGAAGTTGAAGTTGAGGCCCGGACGCAGCCGCATTATATCCGCCGAGTTCTTGAACTCCCAGGCGGGTCTCCCCCTCTCCTGCAGGGGGCGATGCGGCGGCGAAGGAAATCCGCGCCAACGGCGCCTACGGTGAGCCCGGCAAGCCTGAGGCGAAGGATCCGGGTGACGGTGATCTGCAATCTGTCGTCTTCTGGGGCCACGTTGCTCCAATCATTGTCGCACACGATTGGGGCTTGGCGCAGGGCAGTGAATGGCTGCGGGTTCTCCTCAACGATCCAGCACCACTCCGCTCTCCACTCCTCCCATTTGCTACGAAGCTCACCCTCCAGATACGCTTCCTTCTTGCCGACTCTCGAGATCCAGGTGATCCCTCCGGCAAGCGGCTCTCCTCTCTCGACCCGAGGCATGAAGAAGTGGCAAAAAAGGGCTACATTGGGGTGGACTCCGACAAAGTTTTCGCACAAATGTGCGAAAACTGCCATGGTCAGAACAGCGTTGGGGTGAAATCAAGGAGGCGGAGCCCGTAGGTGTTTATTATGTCGCAGAAGAACTCCGAGAAGGGCGGGCAGAGCCCGCAATAGAAGAACAGCGCGAAGAATGGGTACCCGTTTGGAGCCAGTTCCGAAGCGGCGGCCGGGAGTACCCTCGTGCGCGGATGCGCTCGCGTCTCCGTCAACCAGAAGAGGTAGTAGTACTCCCTCAGCTCCTGCGCACCGAGCTGAGGGGAGATGATCGCCCGCTCCTTCCGCAGCGCCGCGAGCCGCTGCGCCTCGGCCGACTTCACGCCCTTCCCCTTGTCGGCTTTCGGAGCCATGGCGGAGGTGGTGGGGGAGGTCGACGGTGTTGGTGATGCTGGTGGCAATGGGGGGCGGAGCGCTGCTCTCTCTCGGCTTGGAGAAGAAGGGGGGAGCGGCGGAGGTTTGCGAAGATGGAGTAGTAGCAACCAGCGGGGGGGGGGACGAACTGCCCATGTTTCCCCTGCTTATAAAGAGGGAGGGGGCGGACGTTTCGCCCTTCCGAATAAAGAATCCACCCACGATCTCTCCCACGATGCCGCATTCGACGCGGGCCGTTAGGGAGGGCGCGGTGGATACGGAGCAGGATTCGGCGTAACCCAGGCCGCGTGTGCCTGTGCCCTGTTTTGGGCCTGGCCCAACAGCGCTCGGCACCGTGTGTGGCCCAGGCCCGGGGGCTCCTGTCGGTGTACTAGAGTAGGGGTACCCTAGTATCCCGAACTTGTGCACGGGCAGTTGCAGCACCCCGCGGCAAGGCTTGCCGGGCGACCGCCAAGGTCCTCCGTAGTTCCCTTGGAGCCATTCAAGAACAAAGTATTTAAGCTCAGGAGACAAGGCCCCGGCAAGAGGAGCTTGCCGGGAAGGCCAACCAAGGCATCCCAAGGAACTTGCCACGACGCACCATGCGTCCCGGCAAGGCAACAAGGCCCCGGCAAGAGGAGCTTGCCGAGAAGACCAACCAAGGCATCTCGAGGCCCGGTGAGCGACAAGCTTTCGGACCCGACAAGACAATGGCCGCGGCGAGGCGCTTGTCGTGGCAGGCGGCCACTCTGTGCCCACGCTCCAGCGCATCCACCAACGTGTCGCTCTGGGGGCCTTTCCAGGTGCGCATGGCGGGAGGCTGTGCAGCCAGCGGTGCGCGGTGGCATGCGAAGCTGACAAGATCGCCATCGTGGCGAGCGGTGGCGTCCCTGACGGTACTTTTTTGCACTGTTTGGGCGACGCAGACGGGCATTTAATGCCCTTGTCCCCTACCGTCAGGGTTAGGTAGGGTGCACTGTACAAGTAATTGTACCAACCACCTCTCTTTTTACATTTGTACCCTTGTTTACGTTGCCACCTGTCGGTGACCCCTTGAGCATATAAAAGGAGGCCCATGCGCAACGTAGAGGGGGTTCGACTCATTCAGAAGCCAGAGAAATACTTAGCTCACTCTCGAGCAAGAACATAATAGAATCAGACAAGCAGCAGTAGGAGTTTTATCTCTCCGGAGAGCTCCGAAGCTGGGTAAACTGCTCGTGTGCTTCGCCTCGATCTGCTCTTCGTGCGACCTCCGCCCCCCGCCGAACCGAAAGGGGCTCGGTCCGCCAGCCCCATAGGTGTTCGTGGATCAGTTTCCCCGACATACCTGCTCCCTCCTCCCGTGGCCGGTTGTGCTGCCGTGCAGGCTGCACCGCCCCACCATAGTCCATCGCTAGCCAATCCATTCCTTTACTCACCCACACCTCATATTATTTTCCGGTGACGGCAGGCAAACCATTAAACCCTCATACTCCCCACCACGTGGGCAACAACTGCCGAGTCTTTCCCGGCTCCGGGTCGTTCCCTTCCTAGGCCTTGTCGTCGTCCACCGCCCTAGTGCTCTTGGCACGGCATGGTCAACATGGTCAATGAATGACATCCATCGGAAGAGGACGGTACATGGAGAGGCTGACAGCTGGGTCCACGGCCGCACGCAAGGAAGTGTCTCCTTATTACGCGCAAAATATTGATTCCTCCACCTGACAGTAGGGACCCACCAGAAGAGCCTCTATATTTCACGAAAAAACGTTCCTCCCGCTGACTGCTTGGACCCACCAGCTATATCTTCGCCTGCAAGGAAGTGCCTCCTTATTATATGCACACAAAAAATGAATACTCCCCCTGCTTTCTGGGACCCACCATAGTTGGAGGCTGATTTGTGGGCCTACTAAGTTGACGCATACGGAGGGCGTTGTGAACTTAGTCAATATGAACAATTCTAGCTCTAGTGATCGTACGATGTCCATCCAATGGCTGTAGTGCTTCTTTAACCTCTGGTCTTCTTGCTCTAGCCGCCCAAACCAGCAACGGTCATGCCGCCTGCTCCTACCTCCTGTGGCCGGCTCTACTGTCACGCAGGCCTCACCGCCCCACCCTACTCCCATCGCTGGTCTGGCCATCCCTGTACTCACCTAGACCGCATGTTATTCTCCGGCGACGGCAGCCTCACACTGCAGCCCAACCAATAAACCCTTGTATGCCCCTCCGCATGGAAAACAACTGTCGAGTCTTCCCCGGCTCAAGGTCATTCCCTTCCTAGGCCTCGCCGTCGTCCATCGCCTTGGTGCTCTTGGCGTGGCGTGGTCAACGTGGTCAAGGAACGACTTACATCAGAAGAGGACTATATGTGGAGAGGCTGGCAGCTGGGTCCACGGCCGCAGCAAGGAAGTGCCTCCTTATTATTTGCAAAATAATGATTCATCCATCTGACAGCAGGGACCTACCAGAAGGTCCTATGTATTTTAGCTTAGTTGTATTTTGCTATAAAAATGTTTCCCCCCTGACAGCTGGGACCCACTAGCTATATCTTCAGATGCAAGGAAGTGCCTCCATATTAGGCGATAAAAAAAGGAATCCTCCACCTGACAGCTTGGACCCACCATCAATAACTTCACACTCAAGGAAGTGCCTCCTTATCCTCCCTGACAGCCAGGACCCACCTGGTCGAAGCATACGTAGCATTGTCATTCTGGTCGCGAACATGTATGTACATACTGGTCGATCAATCTCTCTTCAACGATGAACTGTGGCCGAGCAAGCAGCAACACGTGTAGCAGTAGAGCCCCCGACGTAGCAGTGCAGGCAGTCTCTTCTAAACCGTGTACACGTACATACAGCCACATGCCAAAAAATACGGCCACGTACATATATACGGGCGGGGTCTCGAACGCCTACTCGCGCATACGTATGGCCAGGGCTCATGTACATGTAGAGGCAACGGATGGCAGCAACGGCGTCGTGTTTACTAGGCAGCCAGCCGGCTGGGTCGGAACGGAGAAACAAAGTCCTATTCATAGGGAGGCAACAGAATGGGTCGGAATGCATCCTATTAAACGGGAGCCAACCGGCTTGGAAGGAACAGCCGAAACGGGGTCTGGCGTACTGTGGTACGAAGGAAACGGCCTTCTGTTTGACCGGCTACAGTCGAAACAGCATCCTGTTCATAGGGAGGGGTGTGGCGTACTGCAAAACGAAGGAAACATATTTGTGTTGGAGCACTACGGTCGAAATGGGGGTCCTGTTCATCGGGAGGGGTGTGGCGTACCGCAAAATGGAGGAAATGGACTTGTGTGGGAGCGTTGCGGTCAAAACGGGGGTCCTGTTCATCGAAGGGTGTGGCGTACCACAAAACGGGACTCCACGGGCTACTATTCACCCAGCGTCGACTTCCATCAGCCTCCACCTGCACTGTTCATCCACCATGTCTTCCTCCTGCCTCCACCAGCTACTGTTCATCCACGGGCTACAGTTCATCCAGCCCTCCACCAGCTACTGCTCAACCAGCCCTCCACGGGGTCCCGTTCATCCACCCCCAACCAGCTCGGCTGTGGCGGCCTCCTCTTGGGGTCCTGTTCATCCAGAGGCAACGGCCTACTACTACTACTACCACAGGGTCTTGTTCATCCAACCCCCACCGGGAACTGTTCATCCAACCCCAACCACATACTTCTCGACTTGTTCAACCAACCCCCATGTTCACTATTCATCAAGACGCAGTAGGTTCGATCGCCTTTAGTAAGTAGCAGCAGCCGCAGCGATCGATCACTCTGGTTCAGTTAGCAGCAGTAGCGAAGGAATCTCTCAGGATTAGTTAACAGCTAAGGGATCGATTGCTCGGGTTCAGTAACGTAGCTAGTGCAATCGCTCGGGTTCAGTAAGCGACCTCCTCGCTCAGGTTCAGTTAGAGCCCAACGCCTCGTACACACGCACGTATGTATACAAGAGAAACGCGCATCGCTCGGCCCCGGCCACCCATTGTAACCGGGAACTCCCCAAAATTTTCCTCGCCCTCGCTTCTACCATGATTTTTTTCCGTCATGGATGGCCCAAAGAATGTCATGCAGGTGCGTCTCCGTCCCCCCCCCCAGGATGAAAAGCCCATCTTCTATCATCATTTTTTGTCATAGAAGTAGGAGCCCACCACATCTATGATGATACCGGGTTTTGTCACAATTATCATCATAGAAGTGTCATAAGCATGACAGGAAAAAATTCGTTTGGGCAAAATGTCACGGATGTGTCTTTTTTTGTAGTGTTATGTGTTGAGGAGGTGGTACATTTGGAGTGTAGAATTCTGCTAGGAGTTGTGTGATATATTTTGCTCCTTGTACTTGTTGTACCGGATTGCATAACCGAGAATTTCGGGAGTTCTTAGGTGGGAATTCAAGTAGTTACCCAGGAATTATTTCCGACAGATGTATGATTTGAGGTTGGGGTCCAACGTCTAGTGGTTTGTTTTTCACGGTCGATTTACAGTGGTCGCGAGGCGTCTTAAAGAGTCATTGGCTATGCCAATTCGGGGATGTCTCGTTTGTCATTTGTTATGTCCGCTTTATGTCATGCCCGTGGGGCCTCATCGCGAACACTTTGGACGAAACCTCTGTCATATGTTTGTTTCAAGTCCGTACCTTGTATGCTAATCTAATCAAAGTCCTAGTGGCTTCTCACTAAGTTGATGGATCATTTTACCTTCAGAATACACTCGTTCAAATTTTCTGTTTGAATGCTATTTGTGAAGGCTCCTGTTGCAATCTATCTGGCCATTTGATTCAGCTTGGATATTCCCCAATTGTGATTGTAACGGTTGTCTCCATCTTCAGGATGGCTCCCGCAATTCGTTTGAATCCGGACCATAACGATGAAGGCAAGGAAGAGTGCCCACCCTCCCCACCTCCACCTCCAGAGGCATGGAGAGCTATGATGGCAGCCACAAACGCCAATACCCACATGCTACTTCAGCTGTTGCAAAGGTATCGGGCGAATCAAGGCAACCAATGCCAAGGCCAAGGGAACAACAACAATCAACCTTAGTTTGCTACTCTCAATCAGTTCCTCGCAAAACAGCCCAAGACATTCAGTGCTTGTGCCGAGACGATGGACGCGGAAGATTGGTTCGTGGACATCAACAAGCATTTCGAGTGTAGTAATGTGAGACCTGAGGACTATGTCAAGTTTGCTTCCTTTCAACTCAAGAACCAAGCAGCAGATTGGTGGCAGCAATACAAAGACCACAAAGGGGTCGAATGATCAGCTGGACCGACTTCTGTCGGGATTTTTGAGCTCATCATACTCTGCAATCTGAATAAAGGCAACATGTCTGTGTATCAATACAACAACAAGTTCCAGAATCTTGCTTGATATGTGAGGCAAGACATCCCAAATGAGAAGAGCATGATCTATCCCTTCAGGGGTGGCCTCCGAGAGGACCTTCTAACTTGCTCTTGTCCTTGTGGAGCTGAATCATTTTGATCAGTTCAATAACATGGCTCTCAAGCAAGAAGCAGCCCATCTCAAGTGTGAAGCTTCCAAGAAGAGGCTCAGAGATGCAGTTCACTCCTCATCCTCCTCTCAAGTGGTTGCTTAGCAGCAAAAGTTTTGGCTTCCAGCTCCTCCGTCGTTCCGTACTCTGTTTCAGCAGAAGCAGTCTAGTGGTCGTGGTTCTTGCCACCCACCCAACCCACTTTACCAGCAGAGGGCTCAGGCTCAGAGGACAGACGGTCCTCCTCCTCACTGATATGTCTCCAACTTATCTATAATTTATGATTGTTCCATGCTATTATATTATCTGTTTTGGATGTTTTGTATGCATTAATATGCTAGTTTATGTTATTTTTGGGACTAACCTATTAACCTAGAGCCTAGTGCTAGTTTCTGTTTTTTCCTTATTTTTGATTTTTATAGAAAAGGAATATCAAACGAAGTCCAAACGGAATAAAACTTTCGTGATGATTTTTCTTGGACCAGAAGACACCTGTAGGACTTGCGGAGGGGGTCAGAGGAGTCCCGAGGGACCCGCAAGCCCTCAGGGCATGCCCTAGGGGGGCGCCCCCTGGTTGTGGACACCTCGGGAGTCCCCCAACACTAAACTTTGCACTATACATTCCCAAATATTCCCAAACCATCAGGGGCATCCACCAAAATACTTTCCCACCGCTGCAAGCCTCTGTCCCCATGAGATCTCATCTTGGGACATTTTTCGGTACCCTGCCGGAGGGGGAATTGATCATGGAGGGCATCTACATCAACCTTGCTGCCCTTCCGATGAAGCATGAGTAGTTTACCATGGACCCAAGGGTTCATAGCTAGTAGCTAGATGGCTTCTTCTCTCTCTTTGATCTTCAATACCATGTTCTCCTCGATGTTCTTGGAGTTCTATCCGATGTAATATTCTTTTGCGGTGTGTTTGTCGAGATCCGATGAATTATGGATTTATGATCAGATTACCGATGAATATTATTTGAGTATTTTCTGAACTCTTTTATGCATGATCAAATATCTTTGTATTTCTCTTTGAACTATCGGTTTGGTTTGGCCAACTAGATTGTTTTTTCTTGCAATGGGAGAGGTGCTTAGTTTTGGGTTCAATCTTGCGGTGTCCTCACCTAGTGACAGAAGGGGTAGTGAGGCACATATTGTATTGTTGCCATCAAGGGTAAAAATATGGGGTTTTCATCATATTGCTTGAGTTTATCCCTCTACATCATGTCATCTTACTTAAGGCGTTACTCCGTTCTTACGAACTTAACACTCTAGATGCATGCTGGATAGCTGTCGATGTGTGGAGTAATAGTAGTAGATGCAGGCAGGAGTCGGTCTACTTGATACGGCCGTGGTGCCTATATTCATGATCATTGCCTTAGATATCGTCATAACTTCGAGCTTTTTTATCAATTGCTCGACAGTAATTTGTTTACCCACCGTATGCTATTTTACAAGACAGAAGCCTCTAGTGAAATCTATGGCCCCCGAGTCTATTTTCCATTATATATTTCTAGATCTATAAACCAAAAAATACCTTGTTGCACTTTATTTATATTTACTTTAATTTACCTTTTTATTTATCTTTTATACCTATCTTTATTAGACCTCACTCTTGCTTGAGACCGTGAAGGGATTGACAACCCCTTTTTCGCGTTGAGTGCAAGTGTTTGTTATTTTGTGCAGGTGCATAGATTGGAGACTTGCTTGTGCCTCCTACTGGATTGATACATTGGTTCTTAACTGAGGGAATTACTTGTCTCTACTTTGCTTCATCACCCTTTCCTCTTCAAGGGAAAAATCAATGCAAGCTCAAGAAGTACCAGGAAGAATTTCTGGCGCTGTTGCCGGGGAGGTTCTACATCAGGCCTACCAAGTACCCATCATAAACTCTATCCCTAGAAAACTTTATGATGAGTGGGAACCTACTGTTAAGATTAAAATTAAAGATTATGAGTGCAATGCTTTGTGTGGTTTGGGTGCTAGCGTTTTCGCTATTCCAAAAACTTTATGTGATGTGCTAGGTTTCTGTGAATTTGATGATAGTTCTTTGAATTTGTATCTTGTGGATTCCACTATTAGGAAACCTATGGGAAGAATTAGTGATGCTCTTATTGTTGCAAATAGTAATTATGTGCCCGTAGATTTTATTGTGCGTGATATAGATTGCAATTCTACATGTCCTATTATTCTTGGTAGACCTTTCCTTAGAACGATTGGTGCAATTATTGACATGAAAGAAGGAGACATTAAATTTCAATTTCTGTTTAGGAAGGGCATGGAATACTTCCCAAGAAAGAAAATTAAGTTACCATATGAATCTATTATGAGGGCTACTTATGGATTGCATACAAATATGACAATACCTAGATTTATGTTTTATGCCTAGCTAGGGGCAATCAACAATAGCGCTTGTTGGGAGACAACCCAATTTATTTTTGCGTTTTTTGTTTTTGCTACTGTTCTTCAATAAATACACATTATTAATTCTGTAGTAATTGTGTTTTAGTGTTTTAAATTAGTGTCTGAGCCAAGTAAGACCTCTGGGATGGTCTATGGTGATAGTTGATTTGATCTTGCTGAAAAACAGAAACTTTCACGTCCAATAACAGAATTGTTTAAATTCATAGAAGTGTGATAAAATTCTGATTTTTTACACAAGATTGATATACAAATTTCCTAGGTTGTCCTAAATTTTTCAGAATTTTGGAGTTACAGAAGTATACGAAGTTTCCAGATTACTACAGACTGTTCTGTTTTCTTTGTGTTGTTTGCTTATTTTGATGAATCTATGGGTAGTATCGGGGGGTGTGAACCATGGAGAAGTTGGAATACAATAGATATTACACCAATATAAATTAAGAATGAGTTCACAACAGTACCTAAAGTGGTGATTTATTTTATTATACTAACGGAGCTTACGAGTTTTCTGTTGAGTTTTGTGTTGTGAAGTTCTCAAGTTTTGGGTAAAGATTTGATGGACAATGGAATAAAGAGTGGCAAGAGTCTAAGCTTGGGGAATCCCAAGGAACCCTAAGCTAATATTCTAGGACAACCAAGCATCTAAGCTTGGGGATGCCTGGGATGGCATCCTCTCTTTCGTCTTCAATCCATCAGTAAATTTACTTGAGGCTATATTTTATTCACCACATGATATGTGTTTTGCTTGGAGCGTCTTATATGATACGAGTCTTTGCTTTTTTGTTTGCCACAATCATCCTTGATGTACACACCATTTGAGAGGGACACGCTTTAATCGTGAATTTATTAAAATACTCTATGTGCTTCACTTATATCTTTTGAGCTAGGTAGTTTGCTCTAGTGCTTCTCTTATATCTTTTTGGAGCACGGCGGTGGCTTTATTTTATAGAAATTATTGAACTGTCATGCTTCACTTATATTATTTTGAGAGTCTTAAACAGCATGGTAATTTTCGTAGGTTATGAAATTAGTCCTAATTTGATGGGCATCCAAGAGGGATATAATAAAAACTTTCATATAAAGAGCATTGAATACTATGAGAAGTTTGATTCCTTGCAATTGTTTAAAGATATAAAGATGGTTATATTAGAGTAACGCTAGTGAGTTATTGTGGGTTGGTAGAAATACTTGTGTTAAAGTTTGGAAAAGGAGCAAATATTAGAGACCTATTCTACACAACTCCAAAAGTCCTAAAACTCCAGGAAAGTCATTTTTGGAATTAATAAAAAATACTGACCGGAAGAAATACCAGAGGGGGTCCACCCACCATCCACGAGGGTGGGGGCGCGCCCTACCCCCCTGGGCGCGCCCCCTGCCTCGTGGGCCACCTGGCAGCCCTTCGGTGCCCATCTTCTGCTATATGAAGTCTTTCAACCTGGAAAAAATCATAAGCAAGCTTTTGGGACGAAATACCGCCGCCACGAGGCAGAACCTTGGCGGAACCAATCTAGGGCTCTGGTGGAGCTGCTCTGCAGGGGAAACTTCCCTCCGGGAGGGGGAAATCATCACCATCGTCATCACCATTGATCCTCTAAACAGGAGGGCGTCAATATCCATCAACACCTTCACCAGCACCATCTCCTCTCAAACCCTAGTTCATCTCTTGTATCCAATCTTTGTCCCAAAACCTCATATTGGTACCTGTGGGTTGCTAGTAGTGTTGATTACTCCTTGTAGTTGATGCTAGTTGGTTTATTCGATGGAAGATCATATGTTCAGATCCTATATGCACATTAATACCCGTCTGATTATGAACATGAACCTGATTTGTGAGTAGTTACGTTTGTTCCTGAGGACATGGGAGATGTCTTGCTATAAGTAGTCATGTGAATTTGGTATTCGTTCGATATTTTGATGAGATGTATGTTGTCTTTCCTCTAGTGGTGTTATGTGAACGTCAACTACATGACACTTAACCATTGTTTGGGCCTAGAGGAAGGCATTGGGAAGTAATAAGTAGATGATGGGTTGCTAGAGTGACACAAGCTTCAACTCTAGTTTATGTGTTGCTTTGTAAGGGGCTGATTTGGATCCATATGTTTCATGCTATGGTTAGGTTTATCTTAATACTTGTTTTGTAGTTGCGGATGCTTGCAATATGGGTTAATCATAAGTGGGATGCTTGTCCAAGAAAGGGCAGTACCCAAGCACTGGTCCACCCATATATCAAATTATCAAAGTAACGAACGCGAATCATATGAGCGTGATGAAAACTAGCTTGACAATAATTCTCATGTGTCCTCGGGAGCGCTTTTCTCTATATAAGAACTTGTCCAGGCTTGTCCTTTGCCACAAAAAGGATTGGGCCATCTTGCTGCACCTTATTTACTTTCATTTCTTGTTACCCGTTACAAATTACCTTATCACAAAACTATCTGTTACTGATAATTTCAGTGCTTGCAGAGAATACCTTACTGAAAACCGCTTGCCATTTCCTTCTGCTCCTCGTTGGGTTCGACACTCTTACTTATCGAAAGGACTACGATAGATCCACTACACTTGTGGGTCATCAAGACTCTTTTCTGTCGCCGTTGCCGGGGAGTGAAGCGCCTTTGGTAAGTGGAACTTGGTAAGGAAAAAATTATATAGTGTGCTAAAATTTACTTTCACTTGTTACTATGGAACATAATCCTTTGAGGGGTTTGTTCGGGGTATCTTCACCCCGACCAGTAGATCAAAGAGTTGCTCCTCAACCTACTGAACCTACTGAAAATGTTTACTTTGAAATTCCTTCGGGTATGGTAGAGAAACTGCTAGCTAATCCCTTTACAAGAGATGGAACATTGCATCTCGATTTACACCTAATCTATGTGGATGAAGTTTGCGGATTATTTAAGCTTGTAGGTATGCCCAATGATGTTATCAAGAAGAAGGTCTTCCCTTTATCTTTGAAGGGAGATGCATTGACATGGTATAGGCTATGTGATGATATGTGATCATGGAACTACAACCGATTGAAATTGGAATTTCACCAGAAGTTTTATCCTATGCATCTTGTTCATCGTGATCGTAATTATATATATAATTTTTGGCCTCGCGAAGGATAAAGCATCGCTCAAGCTTGGGGGAGGCTTAAGTCAATGTTATATTCATGCCCCAATCATAAGCTCTCAATAGAAATGATTATTCAAAAATTTTATGCTTGGCTTTCTCTCAACAATCGCTCCATGCTCGATACTTCTTGTGCTGGTTCTTTTATGATGAAGACTATTGAATTCAAATGGGATTTATTGGAAAGAATTAAACACAACTCTGAAGCTTGGGATCTCGACGAAGGTAAGGAGTCAGGTATAACACCTAAGTTTGATTTGTTAAATCTTTTATGGATACCGATGCTTTTCGTGGATTTAGCACTAAGTATGGACTTGACTCTGAGATAGTAGCTTCTTTCTGTGAATCATTTGCTACTCATGTTGACCTCCCTAAGGAGAAGTGGTTTAAATATAATCCTCCCACTGAAGTAAAATTAGTAACACCTATTAAAGTTGAAGAAAAGACTATCACTTATAATGATCCTGTTGTTCCTGCTACTTATATTGAGAAACCACCTTTCTCTGTTAGGCTAAAGGATCATGCTAAAGCTTCAACTGTGGTTCGTAAGAGTAATACTAGAACACCTACACCACCTGAGCAAATTAAAGTTGAACCTAGTATTGCTATGGTTAAAGATCTCTTGGCTGATGATATTGATGGGCATGTTATTTACTTCTGTGATCAAGCTATTAGAATTGCTAGACCCGATGCTAAGAAACATAGACCTATTGTAGGCATGCGTGTTATTTCTGTTAAAATAGGAGATCATTGTTAGCATGGCTTATGTGATATGGGTGCTAGTGCCAATGCAATACCTCATTCCTTATACAAAGAAATTATGCATGATATTGCACCTGCTGAGATAGAAGAAATAGATGTTACAATTAAGCTTGCCAATAGAGATACTATTTCACCAATTGGGATTGTTAGAGATGTTGAAGTCTTGTGTGAGAAAGTTAAATATCCTGTTAATTTTCTTGTTCTTGGTTCCCCACAAGATGACTTTTGTCCCATCATATTTGATAGACCATTCTTGAACACTGTTAATGCTAAGATAGATTGCGAAAAGGATCTTGTTACTATTGGTTTGGGGGATATGTCTCATGAGTTTAATTTTGCTAAATTTCGTAGACAGCCTCATGATAAAGAATTGCCTAGTATGGATGAAATTATTGGTCTTGCTTCTATTGCCGTGCCTCCTAATGATCCTTTAGAACAATATTTGCTCGACCATGAAAATGATATGTTTATGAATGAAATAAGGGAGATAGATGAAGTATTCTTTAAACAGGGACCTATTTTGAAACACAACTTGCCTGTTGAAATCTTAGGGGATCCTCCACCACCCAAGGGTGATCCCGTGTTTGAGCTTAAACCATTGCCTGATACTCTTAAATATGCTTATCTTGATGAAAAGAAGATATATCATGTTATTATTAGTGCAAACCTTTCAGAGCAGGAATAAGAGAGATTATTGAAAACTTTGAAGAAGCACCGTGCTGCTATTGGATATACTCTTGATGATCTTAAGGGCATTAGTCCCACTTTATGCCAACACAAAATAAATTTGGAGAAAGACGCCAAACCAGTTATTGATCACCAACAATGGTTAAATCCTAAGATGAAAGAAGTGGTAAGAAAGGAAATACTAAAGATCCTGAGGCAGGTATACTTTATCCCATTGCTAATAGTCAGTGGGTAAGTCCTGTCCATTGTGTCCCTAAGAAGGGAGGTATTACTGTCGTTCCTAATGATAAAGATGAATTGATCCCGCAAAGAATTGTTACAGGTTATAGGATGGTAATTGATTTCCGTAAATTAAATAAGGCTACTAAAAAAGATCATTACCCTTTACCTTCTATTGATCAAATGCTAGAAATATTATCCAAACATACACATTTTTTCTTTCTAGATGGTTACTCTGGTTTCTCTCAAATACCTGTGTCAGCAGAGGATCAAGAAAAGACCACTTTTACTTGCTCGTTCGGTACTTTTGCTTATAGACGTATGCCTTTAGGTTTATGTAATGCACCTACTACCTTTCAAAGATGCATGATGGCTATATTCTCTGACTTCTGTGAAAAGATTTGTGAGGTTTTCATGGATGATTTCTCCGTTTATGGGTCTTCTTTTGATGATTGCTTGAGCAACTTGATCGAGTTTTGCAGAGATGTGAAGATACTAGTCTCGTCCTGAATTGGGAGAAGTGCCACTTTATGGTTAATGAAGGTATTGTCTTGGGGCATAAAATTTCTGAAATAGGTATTGAAGTTGATAAAGCTAAAGTTGATGCTATTGAAAAGATGTCGTGTCCCAAGGACATTAAAGGTATAAGAAGTTTCCTTGGTCATGCCAATTTTTATAGGAGGTTCATAAAGGACTTCTCTAAAATTTCTAGGCCTCTGACTAATCTCTTACAAAAAGATATTCCTTTTGTCTTCGATGATGATTGTGTAGAAGCATTTGAAATACTTAAGAAAGCTTTGATTTCTGCACCTATTGTCCAGCCACCTGATTGGAATTTACCCTTTGAAATTATGTGTGATGCTAGGGATTATGCTGTAGGTGATGTTCTAGGACAAAGAGTTCATAAGAAACTAAATGTTATTCAATACACTAGTAAGACTCTAGATAGTGCCCAGAGATATTATGCTACTAGTGAGAAAGAATTTTTAGCAGTTGTTTTTGCCTGTGATAAGTTCAGACCTTATATTGTTGATTCTAAGGTAACTATTCACACTGATCATGCTGTTATTAAATATCTTATGAAAAAGAAAGATGCTAAGCCTAGGCTTATTAGATGGGTTCTCTTGCTACAAGAATTTGATTTGCATATTATTGATACAAAGGGAGTTGAGAACCCCGTTGCAGACAACTTGTCTAGGTTAGAGAATGTTCTTGATGACCCACCACCTATTGATGATAGCTTTCCTGATGAGAAATTAGCTCTCATAAATGCTTCTCGTATTGCTCCATGGTATGTTGATTATGCTAATTACATTGTTGCTAATTTTCTACCACCTAGTTTCACATACCAGCAAAAGAAAAAGTTTTTCTATGATTTAAGACATTACTTCTGGGATGACCCACACCTTTATAAAGAAGGAGTAGATGGTGTTATTAGATGTTGTGTACCTGAGCATGAACAGGAACAGATCCTACTCAAGTGTCACTCCGAGGCATGTGGAGGACACCACGCTGGAGATAGAACTGCACATAAGGTATTGCAATCTGGTTTTTATTGGCCTACTCTCATCAAGGATGCACGTAAGTTTGTCTTGTTTTGTGATGAATTTCAAAGAATAGGTAATATTAGAAGACGTCAAGAAATGCCTATGAATTATTCTCTTGTTATTGAACAATTTGATGTTTGGGGCTTTGATTATATGGGACTGTTTCCTTCCTCTAATGGGTATACACATATTTTAGTTGTTGTTGATTATGTTACTAAGTGGGTAGAAGCTATTCCAACTAGTAGTGCTGATCATAAAACCTCTATTAAGATGCTTAAAGAAGTTATTTTTCTGAGGTTTGGAGTCCCTAGATATTTAATGACTGATGGTGGTTCACATTTTATTCATGGTGCTTTTCGCAAAATGCTTGCTAAGTATGATGTTAATCATACAATTGCATCTCCATATCACTCACAGTCTAGTGGCCAAGTAGAATTGAGTAACAGAGAGCTTAAATTAATTTTTCAAAAGACGTTAATAGATCTAGGAAGAATTCGTCCAAGAAACTTGATGATGCATTATGGGCTTATAGAATTGCATATAAGAATCCTATGGGTATGTCTCCATATAAAATGGTTTATGGAAAAGCATGTCACTTACCTCTCAAACTAGAACATAAGGCATATTGGGCCATTAAAGAGCTCAATTATGATTTCAAACTTGTCGGTGAGAAGAGGTTATTTGACATTAGTTCACTTGATGAATGGAGAACTCAAGCCTATGAGAATGCCAAACTGTTTAAAGAAAAAGTTAAAAGATGGCATGACAAAAGGATACAGCAACGTGAGTTTAATGTAGGTGATTATGTGTTGCTCTTCAACTCTCGTTTAAGTTTTTTTGCAGGAAAACTTCTCTCTAAGGGCCTTACGTTATCAAGGAGGTCTATCATTCCGGCGCCATAAAAATCAACAACTTTGAAGGCACAAATCCGAAGGTGGTGAACAGTCAAAGAATCAAACATTATATCTCAGGTAATCCTATGAATATTGAAATTAATGTTATTGAAACCGTAACCCCGGAGGAATACATAAGGGACACTTTCTAGAATGTTCCAGACTCCGAAAAGAAATAGGTATGTGGTACGGTAAGTAAACCGACTCCAAAACAGTTCTAATAGCATCTTTTCTCCATTTTGGAATATTTAAGAAAATAGGAAAATAAGAAGTAGTCCGGGAAGGACACGAGGTGTCCACGAGGGTGGAGGGCGCGCCCTACCCCCTGGGCGCGCCCCCTGCCTCGTGGGCACCTCGTGTGCTCTCCGGACTCTGTTTTCTTGCACGATACTTCTTTTGGTCGGCAAAAATTCATTATATAATCTCCCAAAGGTTTTAACCACCGTATCACACAAAAATCCTCTATTTTTATCTTGAGTTGTTTCTGCCGCAGATTAGAGTAATATGTCGTCCCAGGATTCGGAGGGAGAAAGCTATGTGGCTGATTACCTTGCAGACCCTAAGGTCTACGAGGACTTGGAGCATTATGGCTGGACCACTGAGGAAGAAGAAGACTACGAGCTAAGGGAAAGGAGGAGACGAGCTCAGATGAAGATGAAGTCCCATTACCTCAACCTGGGGACATGCATGTGGAGTTTAAAAAGTCAAGCCTCCCTGATAGAGCAAAGAAACCAATGATCGAGTTTATCCCTTTTCGTCTCTTGCAGGAAAACAATCAGGAACTATGCAAAAGGATATTAAGCCTTGAGTAGGAGATCGATGATCTAAGGGAACAAAATTCCATCCTTAAGCACAAATTGAGGAAGAAGCCTACATCATTAACAACTCCATCATCATCACCTCCGAATAAGGATACATAATCACATGGGTATGGGCACTCCCCTTGGCAACTGCCAAGCTTGGGGGAGGTGCCCCGGTATCGTATCACCATCACACTCCTATCTTACCGTTTTCCCTAGTTCGATACTTTTAGTAATATCTTGATCTAGTAGAATAAAGTTTTTAGTATGATCTAGTTTTAAGTTTTGCTTTATGATCCCTCTATGTAATCGAGTCCGTGAGCTATATATAATAAAGATTAGTGTTGAGTCAAGGGCTTTGCTATCTTGCTATGATCTTGAGGGAATAAATATAATAAAAAAGAAATAAAGAGATCACATTGATCTTATGGAGAGTAATGACTTCACATAAAGAGTATGATGAATAAAAGTTGTTGAGAGTTGGCAAACATAGTTTTGGTCATTGTTGCAATTAATAGGAAGTAATAAAGAAAGAGAGGTTTTCACATATAAATATACTATCTTGGACATCTTTTCTGATTGTGAGCACTCATTAAAATATGACATGCTAAAAAGTTGATGTTGGACAAGGAAGACAACGTAATGGGTTATGTTTTCTCATGTAACATCCCAAATTTTCAATTTGGAATGTTATACAAATAGATCATTATTGCATATCATATATAATGCATTTTGTTTCGGTCCTAGAAATTCTACGCAACTCAAGGACCCACGGAGAGAGTTGGGAATTTCGATATTTTCATATTTGAGTTTTCTCAAATTTTGGAAGTAGGATCATTTGATTTTATTTATTTTATCTTCAATTATTTCAATTATATAAATATGAGAGAGAGAATAAAATGACTTTCCCAAAATAAAGAAATATTGAGGATTTAATAAAAAAATCAAATAAGATTTTATTTTGGATTTTCTAGCTATTTTATTCGAATTTAGGAAAAATGCATGTTTTCCAAAACTGCATTTAGGCCCAAATAAATATTCATATAAACCGGCTTGATTTTAGAAGCCGGGGAAAATTTATTTCGGGATTTTTGGAGGCCGTTTAGTATTTCTTTTGTTTGTTTTTCTGCATGATATTTATTTAAAAAAAACTGGAACCGACTACGGGCCGTAACCGGCCAGGACTCCGCCTGGCCGGGTCTTTATATAGCGCGCCCCGGGCCCCGCCCCAGCCCAAACCGCCGCCGCCAGCCCAATCCTCCGCCGCCGCCGCCCAAACCCTAACCCTAGCGCCGCCCCGCCGCCAGCCCGCGTAGCCGCCGCCGCCGCTGCTGCCGTCGCCGT